>NW_005841847.1:5137333-5181317 GCF_000455745.1 Alligator sinensis | reverse complement strand
GGAATGCCTTACTGAGAGGCTCTCTGACCTACCTGATACCATCAAGGACATCCAGGCACATTGGGAGGAACTTAAGAATGCTATTCACAAGGCATGTGCTGAATCAATTGGATACTCCACTTACCATCATTACGATTGGTTTGATGAAAATAATGAGGAAATCCTAGCATTTTTATCCATCAGAAGAAAAACACATTCTGCAGTTGGCAAAATAAGCCCTCCAACCAGCTGAAATGAGAGCCTTACCACCAGCTTAAAGCTGTAGTTTAGAGGAAACTACAGGACATCAAGAACCAGTGGTGGCAAGCAAAGGACACAGAGATCCAGAGTTTCACTCATCAACATGACATGAAAAGCTTCTTTCAAACAATAAAAGTCATCCATGGGCCATGTTCCAATAGGCCAATGTTCCTGAGATCCCAGGACAGCTCCACCCTTCTCACAGATAATGTATCCATCAAACAACACTGGAAGGAGCACTTCAAGATTCTGTTCAACTGTGATTCTGAGGTCTCAGCTGCCACCATGGAGTCCATCCCTCAACACCCAGTAACAGACTCTCTTGCTCATCCTCTATCCTTCAAGGAAGTCTGGTGTGCCATCACTCAGACCAAGTACAATAAGGTGCCAGGACCAGAGGGCATTCCCTCAGAGATCTTCAAAGCTAGTGGAACAATGCTAGTACAAAAATTTCACCAACGTCTCACCACAATATGGATTAATGAAGAAGTTCCACCTGACTTAAAGAATGCCAACATTGTGATCACCTTCAAGAAAGGGGACAAGTCAATGTACGGGAACTACCAAGGCATTGACCTCCTCTCCATTGCCGGAAGATTCTTACCCGCATCCTTCTGAATTGCCTCCTCCTCCTTGCCTGTCCTTCCAGAATCCTAGTGCAGCTTTAGATCATCGTGGGTACCACCAACATGATTTTTGTTACCCAACGGATCTAGGAGAACTGTAGAGAAAAAAAACAGTAGCTGTTTATGGCATTCATTGACCTAACCAAGGCCTTCAACTCAAATCGTGAAACCTTATGGAAGGTGCTGGCTAGGTTTGGTTGTCCATTGAAGTTCATCAGCATCAGCTACTCCATGAAGGGATGATTGTAACAGTCTTTTGCAGTGAATCAGAGACAGACCCATTTACCATCCGTACTGGTGTCAAGCAGGGCTGCATCATCACCCCAACCCTTTTCTCCATGTAGCTTGTTGTGATTTTGATTCTTATCCGTGACCAGCTTCCTTCCAGAATTGGGATTGAGTTTTGAATGGATGGTCAGCTTTTCAATGTGCAGTACCTTCAAAGCAAAACAAAAGTTACCAAGACTGGCATCACTAACCTTCAGTACGCTGACAACTATGTTATCCTCATGCACACTGAGACCGATCTGCAGTCTACCCTTAACCTTTTTTCAGGTGCTTACTATAGTCTGGGACTCTCCCTTAATATTGGTGTAGCCCAGGTAGTACCCAATTATGTACTTCCTTCTCCAGCTGAAAGGAATGTCATCAGGAAAGATGAGCTGAACTGCCTATTGCATGTAGTTCCTTCCTTCCCCTATAGAGCCAGGCCAGGACACTCAATAAAACTTAACTATGTACAAATTTAATATTATATAAAAGTTATCATATAAACATATTTACAAATAAAACATGAGTCATAGACAGTTTATATACAAGTTACTGCAAATACTATATACATGGGTTAGGATCAGGAAGGTCAAGGCAGGAGCCTCCTTAAACGATCATGCAATCTTATGCTCTAATAAAATACTAATCTACACAGCATGAGGCACAAATTAACAAAATATAAGGCACAGGTTCACAAAATATGAGAGCAGGGGATTGGGTACACAAATAGACACCAGAAGAATAACCCAGGTTACCCTAGAGCAATAGGAGCCTAAAGATAAAAAGAGGGAAAAGATCCCTAGCTTCCTTCAGGCCCTCTGCAATCCCAGGCTAGATAACCCTCAACTAACTGTAGGAGATCCCTCTTCCCCTGTGGGAACCCTCTTCCCTGGCAACTCAGAACTCCAAGGCCCAGTGAGGCTGTCCTCATCTCTTCAGGCAAGGTGTCTCCTCCCTTGATGAGGGGGGAGGGGGGGGGGCTCAGCTGTCTTGGGCTCTCCTGGACACCGGCCCCCTTCGGGCCCTGTGCACCATTCTGTGCACCAGTGGTTCTACTTTATGCCAGGGGTTGGAGACTCGAGCCACCTTGTGCAGCACCAGCCTCTCAGTCCATTCCTGGACCCCTCATGTACCAAGTGCTGGCTGCATGCCAGATATTGGAGACCCAAGCTGCCTCATGCAGCTCCCAGGGTCTTGGTCTGCTCTTGGACCCTCCGTGCACCAGCCATGCACCAACTGCTTTGCCTCATGCCAGGGGTTGGAGAACTGAGTCACCTTGAGCGGCTCCCAGGGTCTCGGTCCACTCCCGGACCCAGTGTCTACCGTTCGCCGCACTGCCTCACAGCAGGGCTGGGGAACACAGCCACCTGCTGCTTCCTGTCCGGCAAAGGGGGTTCTTCAGGCTCTTCAAGACAACAGCTCCACCCTGCTGGCCAGCCTGCCCTCTTCACTGTCCCTTGATGCAGCTGCCCATGTGCTGGGCACCTTTCTCTTTTATCCCCTCTGAAGGCTCCACCCCTGGATTGCAAGTGGACCAATCATGGAGAGGGGGGTGTAGTCCTCACCCAGGTCCGTGTTCTTCACCTCCCCCCAGGTAGGGGCAGGGCAAGCCTCTTCCCAGCTATTACCTAATTGGTGGGAATGCCCCACCAATCATCCGGAGCCCCTTTCGAGCTGGCCAACTGGGCTGCTGCCAGCAAGCCCACCATTTTAGGAAGACCAAGGTGTTCCATCAGCCTGCCTGAGCACAAGCTACCCCACTCCTCCCACAAATTACCATTGGTGGAGAATCCTTGGAAAATGCCAAGCATTTCCCATACCTTGGCAGTCACCTCTCTCAGTCAGTCAAATCTTGATATAGAAATCAAACATAGGACTCACTGTGTCAGCATATCCTTTGGAAAGCTGCTTTGCCATGTCTCTGCCAACTGAGATCTGCAGATGGAAACTAAGACCCTGGTCTACAATGCAATGATTATCCATACACTCTTCTACAGGTGTGAGACATGGGTGACATATGACAGCCATCTTAAGCAGCTGGAATGGTTCCACCAGCATTGTC
Source organism: Alligator sinensis (assembly GCF_000455745.1). Classification (NCBI taxonomy): domain Eukaryota; kingdom Metazoa; phylum Chordata; order Crocodylia; family Alligatoridae; genus Alligator; species Alligator sinensis. The sequence continues at coordinate 5,178,119 of NW_005841847.1, read as the reverse complement.
TCAGAAAGATCCTTTGCATTAGATGGGAAGACCACTGCACCAATGCCAACATCCTCTCTGCAGCTAATGTAACCAGCATTGAGGCCAAGATCATGAAACATCAACTGCGCTGGGCAGGCCACTGTGTGTGGATGGCTGACACTTGTCTCCCAAAGCAAGTCCTCTTCTCTCAACTCTGTCATGGTAAGAGGACCCATGGAGGACTGAGGAAGTACTACAAGGACACCCTGAAAGTATACCTTAAGATGGGTCTCATCAACCTTACAAACTGGGAAGTGCTGACTGGTAACAGGTCTCAATGGCGCTGCACCGTACATCAAACTATAGTCCATTTTGAATAGAACCTTATTGCTCAGGAATCTGAGAAACGGCAGAGGAGGAAACAAAGTGCACAACATCCTGGCCAACAGCTGTGCCTCCCCGCACCGTGGTACCACCAGTCATATCTGTGGAAAAACTTTCAGAGCATAGATTGGACTCTTCAGCCATCTTAAAAATCACCAATAATCCTCCCCCCACCCTCCAGGGCAGACATCATCCTCATGTTGAGGCATAGCCAAAGATAGCACTGAGCCCCTACCATATTATTAAATATTCTAGTTTCTCTTTAACTGGAGGAAAATGTGTGTTGTGTAATATGTGATGATGCACCACAGTATTCAAACCTCCCTTTTCAAAAATCCTAGATCCACCATGCAAGGAGGTAATAATTCCTATGCTGTCTCATTGGCATGACAAGTTAGAATTCACCCTCTTTGCTGATACACCAGGGACTGAACCAGGAACCTCCTGAGCAAGAAACATGAAGTACAACAGCTTGAGCCAAGGCTCTGTAAACAGGGACAGGAATAGTTTACAGCCTCTATGGACAAAAACAGATGGAGACTTCTAACACATTCTCCCCAGTGGGTTACAATTGCGCACATGTGTGGGAAAGCAATTTCATCTTCAGGGTTTCCTTTGGTGGTTAGGGCATAGCCCAAACAGCCTGAAAATAATAAGTTGTATATTAGCCATAACTGATGTTTGCCAGGAAGCTGACAGCCATTCTGTCAAAAGACCAGCCTTCAATGCGCTGATATCCAGTATGCCACATCTTTGTAAAACTTAGATTTCCAGTTTTTCCTCAATACTGAACATGCCATTAGTAAGCTCTACAGTGAAACAAGAGAACTGTCTTCCTATAAAATTAAAATCCCTTTGGCAGTAAAGCTGCATTATCTTATAAAGAGCTCTTTCAAAAGGGCACTGAATTTGTTTTGGATATAATCCTTGAGGAACTGACACACACAGCCCCTCTGGCTGTGTGTACAGGGCCTCATTGACTTCAGAAGGAGCTATGTGTGGGCATCCAAGGACAGAGTGTAATCCAAACATGTATAAAACAGAAAAGCTGCTCCACAACAAAAGGGTCATTATTCAGCAAGAGTGTTAAATGCTGGATCCCAGTTTGAACTGCAATGAAGGATGCATGGCTTGAAAAGAAAACAAATAATTAGCATGGAACACGTTGGAGGAGAATCTAAAATTTCAATATTGAAGTAGCCCAACAATGGATGTAATAGAACCGCCATTTTTACAAGTCTTTAGATCAAGCCAGCTTGTCTTATTTAAAGGTAGACTCTAGGCAGCCACAAGTTATTAAGCACAATATGGGAATTATTTTATGAACTTCTTGGGTCTGTTTTCCTAGAGGTCAGATTATATGGTCATACTGGTCCATTTTGGCTATAAATGTATAAATTATTCCAGATCACATTAATTCACTATCCCATCTTTCACAGTTTATATCTACCATGAAATGCTTTAGATGAAACTTCTGCAATGGAGAACTGTACAATAATATGTGCCACTTGTCCTTGGCCTCAGACAACTGGTATTTAGATTACAAAGTTCCTAAACAATATAGAATGTAATGGTTTAATTGTATTATACTGAGAAAAGGATTTTTAGTCCTTTTCCTATTAAGTTCTTTGCCTCAGTATCTTACAGCAGTAAACTCTGCTGGCTAATTACATGATGCGTAAAAATAACCTCATCCTAACATCACTTAATTGTATGGTTTCTTAAACCCTTCAACTTGCATTGTAGGAAAGGGTAAATAAAGGTGACTGATGTTCTGTGTGCCTTTCAATGTTTCATATTCCTTTACCCCATCACCTTTCATTAATCACCTCCCAACTAAAAATAGTCCAAATATTTTTAGTCTCTCTGGAAAAATATTCATTTGAAAATCTTCTCAAATGTGTATTGGAGAGGCTGATAGTTCCCATTCCAATACAGAAAAGTACAATAAAGGCTTTTGGAAGGTGGTTAATATTACAGTAGTACCTACAGATTCCAACTGAGATCAGGGTTACATTGAGCTAGGCACTGTGCAAACACACAGAAATCCATAAAAACAGGAATAGAGGGCTGAAAGGGGCCTCAGGAGCCCATCTAATCCAGCAAGAGTTCTTGGGGTGAATAAAAGATCATCCCAACCAGATGTTTTTCTAATCTTAAAAATCCCAAAAAAGAACACTCTATGACCTCCCTAGCTAGTGCTTGCATTGTAGTGCATGCACTACTCTTATAAATAGGATCTTCTTTGCTACATATGAAACCAATGACTTCTTGTCCCACCCATGGTAGACATAAAGAACAAGACCAATGTCCTATTTATGATGACCTTTACCTTATGATGACCTACATTATTTGAAGGCTGTTGCCATATCTCCATTGAATCATATCGTTTCTAGACATAAATAAACCCAGTTCCTTCAAGTTTTCCCCACAGGCCATGTTTTCTAAACCTTTTAACATTCTTGCTGCTCTCCTCTAGGATCTCTCCAATTCATCCACATTTTTCTAAAAGTCTGGTGCTGAAACCCAGACACAGAAGTCTCCAGGGGAAACCTAACCAGTGCTGAGCGAAGCACAGAAATCCTGTCTCACATATATCCAAGGATGACATATGCCTTTTCTACAGCAGCAGTTAATTCTTAACTCATGAATTTGTGCAGCATTAGACCTTCTAAATTTCTTTTGCAGTTCTCCTGCTTAGCTATTTATTCTCTATTTTCTACCTGTGCTTTAGATTTTTCCTTCCTAAGTGTACTGCTTTGCACTTGTCTTATTTAAATTTCATTTTATTGATTTCAGACCGTTTCTCAAATTCATTTTATTTTTAACTCTAATCCTTTTTTCTCCAAAACAATGGAACCTCCTCCCAGCTTCGTGCCATCCACAAATTTATTTGTACTTTAGGGTAAAGTTCCTCAGACTCAACTGAGTTGAATACATATAACGTCAAAATAGTCTTTAATCTATTCCTTTTGTATTCTGACCTATGTCCCATGCCCTTTATTAAAATAACTGTATTAAGTACTTTGTCACAATTAACCTTTTTTGTGAAGACTGAAGCAAAAGAAATATGAACAGTTAGGTCTCCTCTGTTGTCACCTATTATTTGCTTGTCTTCCCTGTTAAGGAATAGCCCCATACTTTCCTATGTTTACTCGTACTCATATGTATTTGCATTATTTGCTAGTTTTAACCCATTTTGCACCTCATTCTTTCTGATTGTGTCCCTCTGTGCTTTTGCTATTCTTTTATATTGATCCTAAACAACGTGTCTTTTTTTTCCACTTCCTGTAAATTTCTTTTTGGTTTTCAGGTCATTAAGGAGCTGTCACTGTAGACATAGTGGAGTGGGTTCTTGCTATACTTCTTAACTTCCTTTTCCATCAGGATACTTTGCTACTAGACGTTTAATAATTGTCTATTTTAGAAACCATGAACACCCTTGAACTTTTCCCCCCTTTGAATTCCTTCCTAGTTCATAGATTTTAAGGCCAGAAAAGATGATTTGTGATCTTCTAGTCAGACCTCCTACATAACAAGCCATAAGCTTTGTTTGAATTACTTCTTTCTTGAGCTAGTTTCTATCATTTAGAAAAACATCCATAAATTCTCTTGGTGAGAAACCTTCACAGACCTTAGCTAGTTAATTCAATGTCGCATATATGCCCTATTTCTTGTCTAAACCGGTCTAGTTTCAACTTCCAACTAGTAAGAGATTATGCCCCACTGAACTGAATAGAAAAGACAAAGAGATGATAGGAAGTGAAACAGGCACAGAGAGATGATGTGACTAGCTCGAAGTTACAGTCATTCAGTGGCAGAGTCAGAAACAGAATTCAGAACTCCAGAGCTCCTAGCGACAATAGTTAATTCTGCCCACCCATGGTGCCTCCACAGATTAAATGGTTTCCAATGTACTTTTCTTTTCTGGAATATGTTGGTATTTCTGCTATAGCCTTTTGGAAATGGAGTAACTCAAAGTGAACACAGTACTCTAAACACAACTCAGAATTCACTATTGATTTAACATTATGGCATCATAATGTTTTTAATAGCACTCTCTATCCCATCCTAAAATACTGTTTGCTTTTAATCTTTTACATACATTGAACACAGTGACCTCTGGATGGTCACCTTAATTGGTACAGATCTTTTTAACTGAGATTATTCTTTCCAAACATTTACCCTGCATTTAATGAGTTACTGTAAGACTCAACTGGCTAGCTTTGTTAGGACCACATGAACTTTGTCATAATCATCTCTAGTTTTTTTGACTAACCTAAAATAACTGTCATCCACCAGTTTTGCTGTACTGCATTGTTCACTCTCTCATCCAGAAGGTTATTAATAAAATAATTCAATAACAGCAGTCCTACCATAGATCCATGTGCTAGCCCATCAACCTCCTTTCACACTGAAAACCTTCCTCCTCTGTTTTCTCTTTCTTAATAAGTTACATAACTGTGATATGGGATAAAGTTCTGGCTACTTAGTCTTCTTAACAGAAATTGTGAGGGCTTTGAAGTAGAACTACCAAGAAATAGGAACTGCCATTCACTGCCTCTTGGCTAATATAAGAGAAATAGGTGATCCATAGATATTACGCCCAAACAAAGAAAAGGTTTCAAGTAGAAAAGTTTCTAGAAGCGTCTTTTCTTAAGCTTTTTTTATTGTGCACTTAATTCATGGGTTTTTTTCCGTACTAGAGATTGTAAGCTTCACACCTGCTACTGGCAGACTTCAAAGCAAAACATGTTTGATTGTTTTTTTCCTAAATAAGCTACAAATAAGAGTTTAGGTTTTAGGGAATAACATCACAATATTTTGAGCAAATAAGTGTCTTACCTAAACATTTGTGCAGACGTTAAGTAAGAGAAAAAATACTCAAAAAGTGATGCTCTCCCACTATATCTGGATGCTTTCCTGAGTGGTTGCCTCTATCAGTGAAGACACTTTCCTACCAGCCACCTTGATCTTGCCCTTCCTCGAATTGTATATCTCAAACCTCTTTTCAGTTGCCACCTAACCTTGAAGATATCCAACTTCTGCAGAAGTCCAGAAGCAATTTCATTATGCCAGAGCTAAACCTGATTGGGACCCTGATTGGCTTATATTAGCCAAAATTAGGAGTTCCCCTTTTTATACAAATCCTAATGGGGCATTCACCTAGAATGTCAGAGACCCAGATTTAACTGTTGCTTCGTCCCAAAAAAACCAAGTATGAGATATAACTAGCAACCTAGAGGCTCTTCCCAGTTTAAATATTAAACTTTAATTATTAATATTACTCAGTCAGATGAGTTTTAAACCCACATCTCCTAATTCCCAGGAGCCTGCTCTAAATTTCAAACTATTCTGGAGTCACAGGAGCACCCAGAATCCTTCCCATGGTTCTGGTTCTACTGTGCATGCAATAATTCAACAGCCTTTGGGTCAAAGAGAGGGAGCGAATGGGAGCATTTAGCTTAGTGGGTACAGCACTTCTTCCTTGGCTTTTACCTTAACCTTTAAGAAACCACAGGTAATCGTCAGCTGCCACCTCTGTCACATTCATGAGAGCTGAATAATGCTAGAAGTCTGATCCAGATGTTATTTTAGAGCATGGGGAGACATTATGGGCCTTATCTGCAGCCACTAAAAATGAAGAATTGCTGCAAGGAAAAACATTCTCTTTTGTTGGAGAAATTAAATCATTTTACTTTATTGGCAGAGCAATGAAATTAATTTTTTTTTAAACCTGTGGTCATTATGACTAAGAACATATCATCTTCCAGGCAGTCCAGCATAATGCAGAATAGGTTCCATTTGATCTCTTGCCTCTATGGTACTGACTTTGTGTTACGTGCCAAGACAGTCACGTCTTCATATCACTGCTAGAAATGAGCTTAGCCAGAGTTCACCTCCAGGCAGAAACAGGCCCAGTGTCCAAGGGAATTTGAAATCTCTAAATCAGAGCCAAAGAAGTAAAATCCAAAACCAGAGTTAGGAATGGTTCAGAGAATGAGAGTAAATGAAAAAAGACTGGAAAGCAAGAGACCAAAAGTGAAGCTGAAGCAGTAAAACAGGTGATAAAATTTGAGTGCAACTTAAATCAGGATGCACTCCAAAATTAACTTTAGGAACATCCCTGTGCAAGAAGACGTAATTTCAACAGCACACTGGAGATGTAAAGCATGAATGTATTATCAGTACTACTACTGGTGGGGGAAGGGACATGATTTCAAAATCACAACCAGCTAGTACAAAGGAGAAAAATAATTAATGCAATGGGTAACATTCCCATTGCAGAAGAGACCAAGATCATATCTCCCAGAAAAACAATGGACTTCAAACTAGATATTTTACAAAAAGAAAAAAAAATCCAGTTTATTATAGTGGTCCATTAACATGCATAGTTTCAATAATAAAAAAAAAGCTATGAACCTACTCAGAGGATACACTTACTCAAATTCAATTTAAATAATGTTTATTAACTACAGACAACTAAACTCTGCACTTCATTAAGGCTTGTTACCTTATTTCTCAGAACGTCTTGTACCTCCAATAGCAGCATTGAAGGGTGCTTGTACAAGTGACAGAGATTTAGTCCTCGGGCTTTTATTCTATACCACCTAAATTTAAATGGTGGGTTTGTCATTGAAATCCACCATTTCAAATTTTCCATCATGTTACAGCAAGGGGCCCAATCTTTTTTTTTTTTTTTTTTTTGGTCGGAGCTGGAGCCTACCTGTGGCCAGGGGGCAAGATGCTGGCAGGCCAATCTGCTCCTGAGTTGCAGGAGGCCCTGGTCCTTCCCTCTGCAGCAACAGCATCCCCCAGAGCCACCTGGATGGGCTGCTAGTGGGCCAGGTGCTGCCCCAGCTCGAAGGCAACACCCAACCTGATCCAACTGTTCCCTGAGCCCACCTGGGGAGCAGCATCCAGTGGGCTTCAGGCTCAGGGAAGAGTTGGATCAGGAGAGTTGGATCCGGTTGAGTACTGCCTCTGAGCTGGGGCAGCACCCAGCCCACTAACAGCCTGCCCGGGTAGCCCCGGGAGGCATCACCACCACGGGGAGTGAGGGAGGGGAGGACCGGGGCCCCCTGCAGCTCAGGGGCCTCTCAGCTCACCAGCAGCTTGCCCCCCAGCTGTGGGAGAGGTAGGAAGGCGTTACTGGGGAAAAAAAGAATCAGGCCCCTCATGGCTTCTGCCTTCAGCAGGCAACTGCTAAAGGCAAAAACAGCCAGGGGCCAGGGGCCAGGGACCCATTCCTTTTTTTCTGTGGAGCCTGCCCTCCTCGCCCATGGCCAGGGAGTGAGCTGACAGCTGCATTGTTACAAGTTGCAATGCTGCAAACTAAACTACATCCAGATGTAGTTTAGTTTGCAACAATGCAAACTCATCTAAAAACCCCCAAACTGGTGCACATGTAATGTGTAACACCAATAAGCCACACAAATGACGTTTTCATCACATGTACAAGTGCCTGAAATTAGCAGGCCCCAATCAGTTGATAGCTGCTTTAGAAGACTTGAAATTGATAGTTCTTTTCAATTTTACCAATTTTGCCCTTAAAGGTTACAAAATAGCTAGTGAGGCAGAAAGATATTACATGCATACCAGACATGGGGATAACTGGACCTTATTACAGTGGAAGCAATAGGCACCAAATTTGGACTGACACTGTGTTATACATTTAAGTGAATTGTATACTTATGAAATAAGCACATAAATGAAATATGGTGTATTTAAAATTTAAGGCAGACATTTAAAATTTAAGGCACTATTAAGTAGATTCATGAATGCCACATGCCCCCAGAGGATGGGGGGCATGGTGAGCTCCTGCAGGCAGATGTGGTGCTGTTGGCAGCGGGGGAGGGCAAGCACCAACCAGTGGTCGGCAACCACCCACAGATGCCTCCGGCAACGTCGGTAGCAGCCAGCAGCGATCAGATGTAGCAAAACCCCCAGTTTTTCTTTTTCTTTTTCTTTTAAAATGCATTCCCTCCCCTTCCCCAACCATTTCTGACTTTGTCTCTCCCTCTCTATTCCCTATAGATAAGTATAAGTAAGCTAAGATGTAGGATAAGCTTTAACATTTTATTTTAGGTAGTAAGTTTTATTTTTCTCTCTCATCTGCAAATAAGTGCCCTGCTTTTTTTTATATAGATATCCACTGTTTTATAAGTGATAATTATTATGTTTGTATTGATTTTTTACTGCTTTTATATTGTGTGATTACTGTTTTAGGCCTATATATTTAAGTTATCATAAGTCATGTCAAGTTTCCATCTTGTAATGTCAAGCCTCCATCTTATCCCCATGCCCGGTTGTGTACCCCTCCTATGTAACTTGGTTCCTGAATGAATGGGGATGAATGAGGGTGCTTGAGAGACAATAGGTTTAAAAATAGCTCCCTCTGAATGACCAAACCATCAACACCAATACCTGGACCAACGACCCAGCCCTTGGAACCACCCTCAGCATTCAAGAAACAAAAGATGAGGAAACCCACCATTGTGCCAAGGCTGCACAGGCTCAGTAAGAACACCTGGAGCCCTCTGGAACAGGACTGACACTGCCTGGACAGGCCCTCCCCATAGGAGATCAGAGGTAGTCTGCCCCATAAAAAGAGGTAGTGAAAACTGACTCCTTGGGACGCCCTCTCCATCTGGACCAGCACCATGCCACACCACCTATCCACCCAGAGGTCCTGCTAGCGACCCCTCTGAATAACACCTGCTGGACAAGGACCCCTTTCCAGCCTGGATAGGTAGCTATCACCCCCCACCCGCTCTTCAACCAAGAACTTGAACCCTGTTTCTCTTCCCTACCTGGACTCCATCCCTTCCACTGAGTCTCTTTCTCCTTTTGCTATTGTGAGTGCGCGCGCGTGTGTGTGTGTGTGAACCAATAACTTCATGGGGCTGTGTAGTGTGTTGTCTATTTAATAAAACTGCTATGTGGACTCCTGAGTTGGGTTTTGCTTTACTACAGTCTGGCCCTGCTCCAATCTCTGCTCCTTGCCCCTCTGACTTCTGTCTCATTTCTCCTTCTCCTGCTTCTGGCTCACTGCCACCTCTAACACCTGTCCTGAGCTCCACTCTGCCTCCAAACCCCCTGTTTCTTTTCCACTGTCTTATCCCCACTGCTTTTTCCCCTGAGCTCCCAGGTTTCTGCCTCAGTTTCTTTCCTGGCTGTCTCTTCCTTGCCACCACTCATCTTCCCCCGCACCCCCACCACAATATCTCAGCTGTCTGCCTCAATTTCCAGCCCCAAGCTCCCAGGTTTCTCTCTCTCTCTCTCTCTCTCTTTCCTGGCTGTCTCCTCCTTGTTACCAGGCTTCTTTTTTTTTTTTTTGCTTGCACCAGTGTCCTCAAGTAACCCTGGGACCACTTGATCTTAAGTAAACCCAAGCCTCAGGTCCTCAGCTAGCTTCTCTTTAGTCCACCGGTTCTAATCCTGGTTCTGGCAACTTTCACTCCCTACATTTTAACACTCTCTCTCACCTTAACCTTCCCCCAAGTATCCCAGGTACCCCAAGCACACACATACATACCGTACCATCCAAATTAGGAACTTACTTGTGTGTATGTATAGGTGGGTTGTCTGTGTGTGAACTGGTGAGTGTGTATGTGTGTATATATATATATATGTTATTGTGTGCATGATATACAAATTAGTGATCTGTGTATGTGTACTGAGTGTGCGGGTATGGACAATTGATTTTTGTCTAACTTTTGGGGTGTATAGTGTATGTGCTTGAATTGGTGATAGGTATGCATGTGCCTAGGCTGGTTTGGATGTGTATGCGCCTGAGTTGGTAGTGTGTGTGTGTGTATGCACCTAATTGATGTGTGTGTTTGTATATGTGCAATTGTGTTACACCCTCCTGTCTAACAGCACAATATTGAGATCCTGAGAGTTGGCCTGACCACACAGGGCAACACACGGACCACCCGCAGATGCAGCTGGCAGTGTCGGGGGGGAGGGGGATGGTGAGCAGTGACCACCCACAGGCACCGCCGGCTGTGCCTTTTCACAGGGGGTGCACCTCCATGCTCAGGGAGTGCACATGCACCTGCGTGCACCCCCTATGCATCGCCAATGAGTAGATACATAGGTCATGAATAGTGGTTCACTATGCTAGTTTGCTTAGGTATCTTGAAGTATTTTTATACAAGCAATTTCCAGAGGTTTCCATAGATTCTCAAGCACCAACTGCCATAAGAAATTGCTACAGTGGCCATAAGTCAGATATATAAAAAATACTGCCTACATTCAACATGCTAACACCATTCTAACATCTCCAATGCAGTAGTAAATTGGTTCCTTCAGAGACAAAGGAGGGACCCTAAGGCCTCCTTTACGTTTACCATTATTTTAGTGAAGGACTGTGACAAGAAATTACCACTAGAGGCCAGTGAATCAACATGAGACTTTGATGGGGGAAAAGAAATAGAGACAGTAGCATATTGGCTTGTGTGTGTTTATACATTTTCATAAAATAGAAGACAACAAGCAACCCCCTCAGCTTTGTAATGAAGGTTATTTTATGTGAATATTTTGGTTTGAAGAATGGTCATCTAAAAGAGTTGGTTTGCTTCCCTGGACTTTTATTTTTAGTACTTTTATGTGTCTGTCAGAGCCGTGGGACAAGGATTGTGTATTTCCCTGTGTATACGAGGCACTGAGTATACTGTGGGGATGGAGAACTGGAAAATCTCAGTATTATTTTGTATGATTCTTGTGCATGCCTCAGTCTGTATAATTATGATGGGTTATTCACTATGGAGTTAAATCAAAGGGGATCGTTAAAGAAACCAAACAGGAAAGGTGAAACAATTACTTAGATAAAAAGCATCTCACCAAAGACTCAGACACAATAGCTGGTTTCCATTCTGAAGAGGTGACTGCTCAGACCCAGCCCTGGTGACATAGCTGTTTTGCCAAGGTTAAGAATGAGGAGATTAAAAAGAAAATGATCTGTTAAAAGATTCATCCTGCAGAAAGCAAGGGAAGGAAAGGGGTGACAGATGATGCAGTCTGACACCAACTGAGGGAGAGTCAGGGGTCTCCCACAAACAGGGTGTAGCCTGGTCCACAAGAGAATGAGGGGCATCAAGGTTAAGTCATGACTATACATAACAGGCAAGTAAATATGTGCAGAGGCCTCTATTGTTTAAATCCATTTTTCAAGACACAATATATCATTTGGCAAACAAGCCCCAGGTAGAGCAGCTCCAGGCTGGCAGGCAGATCCCCAGGGCCCCCTGCCAGCCAGGGCTGCTCTGACCTGGCTCCATGTGCTGTGCCTGAATAAATTGTGGAGTTTATTACTCCAGAGTTAATTGCTCCCAGGCGCATGTTCAAACAGTGCACCCGAGAGCAACAGCTGGTAAAGAGAAGGATAGACAAATCATAGGAACAGAACTGAAGGGACCTTGTAGGTCATAGAGTCCAGGCCCCAAGCACTGAGGCACTGACAGACATGCAGGTCCTTGCCTTAACTCATGGTGCTTTGCAGGAAGTGCCATGAGTTGTAGCATTCTCCCCACCCCAACAGACATCTGCTGTTGGGTACAGGAGGGTTCAGGGATCAAGCTCCAGTTTTGAGTGGCTGCATGTTTGCAGCCACTGACCCCTAACTGCACCCTCTTCCTCCCCACCACCCCGCCATCTTCTAGCTCCAGTCCTGTCTTCAGAATGAGAGGGGGGACATGAAGGGGAGGGAGTTCTGTCTGGGGTTTTCCCAGCCTGCACTGGAGGGTGGGGTGTGTGGATTGGAGCCAAGAAGTGGGGGCTCCAATCCACCAGCCTCACCCTCCAGTGCAGGCTAGGACACCCCAGACCAAACCCCAGACAGAACTCCCTCCCCTTCCTTTCACCCCTCCCATTCTGGACTATATCAGCCCAGCCCTGCTCCTGGTATGTGCTGACAGATGTTAATTACGGTAATCCACTTTGCAGCACCTTCATCTGAGCACACATGCAGATTGTCACACAATTGGGCACTCATCAAACAGTCTGCAGCAATGCGCATCTGTAAGGGCATGGCTGTAGAGCACTTTCAAGAAGCTGATAATGTGACAAACATAACTTCTGTCTGTGCCCTAAATTAAAGGGAATACTGCAAGATGAACTGATTTAAAGCAAGTAGATTTAAATCACTGATCAGCAATCACTGATTTTTATCACCTTTCCCATTGTATATTTTTGTCCTGTTCTCTTTTTTAAACAAACATATGTTTTCATTGGTTGATACAACAATTAAAATGTTGATTTACAACTAAATATAGTTTTTACAATAAATTTGGTACATATATTTCCTAAGTACACAAGCTGTATGTGGGCGCAGAAAGAGAGAGCACACTTACCATATTTGGATTGTTAGAAATCCTACATTTTAGTATGCTATAAAACGGTGATGTGTATATTTCTTATTCACCAGATGATTAATTTATTGCTCATATTTGTATCAGGCTGCATTAAGATGGCAACTTGAATTTAATTAAAGACACTAATTAAACAAAACATTAATGTTTTAGATACAGAAACTTAATTTAATGAAAAAACATGGTACACATTTACAACTAATTTATTAAACATTATTATTAACTGTTATAGCATTAGGAGTATAAACTGATCACCCTGGGGAAAATTTTCTAAAGTGCCTAGGTGAAAGTCATTTGACCTTAAGTTCCTCCTTACCTAATTATCTTTAAAATTAGATGGTAATTTTTTACTTAAGCTGTTTTGAAAAATTTTACCCCCTTTCTTTCAAACTTTTGGTACTCAGAAATCCTCCTCCTCTTTTTATTGATAGACTGGAAGAGAAAAACAAGCTTTCCTAATTTTTCAGCACCCAGTTGATCTCTCAGCTTTACATGAACCAGTCCAAATAAAGAAAATAGTCTTTCTGTACCTGCAAAAGAGACTACTGCTGGTAAAAGCTTCTTTAGCACTTCAACAAACTCTGGTTCCAGGGTTTTGCTAGTGTCTTCCACCAGTTCCGTGGTGTGACTTCCTTTAAAACAGTGCTTCCCAACTTCTTCCTCACTATGACCCCATTTAAACACTCGAAATTTTTTGAGACCCCAAAATGACGCAGACAAAAATCAATGCTCCCTCCACCCATAGGCAACACAGCCAGCGTGGGGCCCTTGGGTGTGGGAGGATGCGGGCTGCCGGCTGTGGGTTCAGGGGTCCCTGCCCTGCTGCCCTCCCCCTGGGGGTCTCCGTGGTCCAGCAGGAAGAAGGGCAGCAGGGCAGGGAGCCCTGAGGCCACAGCAGGCAGCCCGCATCCCCCCCTGCCCCGTGCACAAATCTGGGGGGCACATGCCTCCCTTCGCAGGAGTGTGCACAGCAGCAGGGTGCCAGGCCCCTGCTGTTCCCCAGAGGAGCTGTCCATGGCTCCATCTTGCTCTCCCAGCTGGGCTCCGCATTCCCACCCCAGGCCTGCACCAGCCAGGGGAGTCACTTGCACCTTCCTGCCCACCTTGCCCCCACAAGAGATGTCACTTCTGAAGGATGTCACTAAACTCAGTGTTGTGACATCCAAGTAATAGTGGGACTCAGCAACACTGGGTGATGGCAAGCGACAGCTTCTGCAGGTGGCCACAAGCGGGTTCCTGTATTTACCCCTGGCTGCTGGCTATGCCACTACTCCCCCAGCAGCAGTGCAATTCTCTGAGGGCAGAGGCTGAAAAAGGAACTAGGACTATTGGGGTTTGCACCCAGGGTATAAATCCTACCAGTTACACTTTGGTTATAATCTATTCAAAACAGGCAGCAGCAATGATAACATTGAAAACACAGAGGACGAAACCAGTGAAGAGGTTAATTGCAATTTTCTTTTAAAATATTCAGAACACTGTAGTCAAACATTGACTTTTTCTTACTTGGTTGAAATGTTTTCACATTTATGGTACTCACCAGTCCTCACAACATGGCAGGGAAGCCAGAAGATCAGAGCTAAAGTGAATCCAGCCAACTAGCCACATAACTGCTGTGTCGGTCAGAAGATAAAACCCAGGATGCACTTCTACTGTGGATGCCATGCCCATTGAAGCTGTTCCCAATTTGTGTAAGGAATTAACTATCTATTGGAGCAGGAGTCTTCCCAACTAGTGAATTTCCTAGCGACTACTGCCTCAGTCCTATTCACTCGCTCTTTCCAGCCCAATGAGTATACGGGAATTAATATAAAGTGGAACAACTTCATGAAGAGAGACAGAGAAACACCTTTCCCAGAATAACCTACAAGTAGTCCTATTGCAGTGTCATAGGAAAGTGAAAAGAGCTGAGTCCCACAGAAGCAATATGAACCCAGGACACCCACATTTCAGGTGAGTTCCCCAAGCACTGGGCTCTATGATAAAATGGCAATATTACCTTCTTCTCAGCTCCTGACACCTTTAGTGAAACTTGCCAAAAAAACCCTGAAATATTTTGTTTCTGAAATGTCAAAAATGACCTACTTTGACACTCCCAAACTGTCTTCATTTATAATTTATCCAGAATTATTTGCCAAATCTGGCCTGAAATCATGAGTGGTATTGTCCTGCCTCCAAACTGCATTTTTGACATAAAAATCATTTGACAAAAAAGAAATCACCCAGCCCTACCAAACACCCCACTGAATTCTCAAACAACCACCATGGATTCTATTTCCAAAATGTAAGCATCAGGAAGATTTTATTGAGCGAGTTTCCTGCAGATTCAATCACAGAGAAACCAGGGTATAATTCTGAAACAGTAGGGAATGAGGGAATAAGGTGGGGGCACATGCCTTTTCTACATGTAGCCAAAGTCAAGCGACCGGAGGCCAAATTTAGAGGCAAGTCCAGATTAAAAGTCAGTGTAACTTATACCCATTTCCCCCTCTCCAGCCATCCTCCCTCAGCATGAACATCACATCAAATTAGACTCCCACTAGCTTCCCTGAATTCTGAGTTATTAACTCCTGGCTGGGTATACCATAACTTACCCTTCCCCGTCACCTCTGCTCTTTGGCCCACTGGTCTAAGAGAGTCCAAGGTGGAGTAACTTACATACTTCTAAGGCTCATACCAACATCCCTAATGATAATATTTCATGCTTGTTTAGCCTTGGAGATTGCCTTCAAGATCTATATTTAGGAACGAAATCTAAAAACTTGTCCCTTTGACATGTTCTCAAAGGAAGTTACTGGCTCCTGCAAGTCTCACTTGAGCAAAGCTAACTATTAAGTTCTTGTTATGCTAGGCCATTACAGTCGCTGCAATTGCCCAGTAAGCATTACAGTTAAACTACAAATATTCTGGAGTTCTATTATATTACAAAGATCATTTTAGCCTATAATGCTTTTGCCTCTGTTTTTAAGCAGCTGTCCATAAAAAATGAAATGAAGGCTTTTGATAGAAAAATAAGTTTTATAGCCCAAGAGGTAACAATTTTCTCAAAAATATCCAAACTTTTTTCTGGGAGCAAGTGTGTGCCACATTTGTGACTTGTTTCTGATCAAAACTGACT
Source organism: Alligator sinensis (assembly GCF_000455745.1). Taxonomy (NCBI): domain Eukaryota; kingdom Metazoa; phylum Chordata; order Crocodylia; family Alligatoridae; genus Alligator; species Alligator sinensis. The sequence continues at coordinate 5,162,282 of NW_005841847.1, read as the reverse complement.
TTTAAAAACTTAAATAAACAAACCACCATCTCCTGATATTAGCCCTCAGCCAAACTTCAGATTTTCTAAACAGAAAATGGCAGAACAAAAGTGGCTAGTTTCAGAAAGCTTCAGGAATTGCTGTGGTTATAAAATTATCTTGTTTAAAGTATATTAGTCAGAAAAATACTTGTATGCAGCTTTCTGGTTTCACCTTTTTTTTTTAAAGTCAACTTACACAATGTCTCCAAAAACTCCCAATTGAATACATTTAGATCTTTTTAGATATTAAATTATAATCTCATCTTTAGAAGCAATAGCAGATCTTGAGAGAGAAAACCAGGGTACTGAGTTCAATTCAGGGGCCAGCATTCTAAATTACCAACCTGCAAGCTGGGTAGATCATCATGGTTATTATTCATTCCCTGCTTACAGAAAGGGTGATAATTTACAAGTCTCCCTGTCCCTGCCCTAATGAACATACATTTCAATTTTCAGACAGGACTGCTCAGACACAGATATGCTCAGGTAATCATCTGAGTTGATATAAAAACTATTGGTCAGTTATTAAAAGACTTCATGCAAAAGTAGCTTTTGATTTGAAAGAATAGTTATGGATGTGTCAACAAATCCTTATAGGTTCAGCAAATTCAGTTTTTCATTGTTTTTCTCTCCAAGGAGCCAATTAACACTAATCTTCAGGTCCTGTCCTTCAGATGACATGGACAGGTATTCCAGCTTGCACTGGATGGATAAATTAAAGGGGTATGGATTATAATGGACCAGATTCTTAGCTGGTGTAAACTGGCATGGAGATCAAAGGAGCTATGCCAATTTACAGTAGCTGAGGATCATCCCAGTACTTTTAGGTAATTAGCTCCTTCTTAACTAAGCCTCATGACTGTAAATTCCACAGCTGTGTTTCAAACAGATCCTATGACTTGCAGCATTCCACAGGAAAAGACACGTTATTCTTATGTGCAAATTACCACTGAAAGACTTTTTAAATTATTCCCAGTAAGGCATATACATATATTCACACATGTGCACATTCACCCACATACATGAAAACTCTTTAATTTTCCTTAAATTTCCCCCCTCTTACCCAAAATAGATCATTTTGAAAATTGTTTCCCAACAGCCCTCTATATCTCCAATGTTATTCTGTGAGGCAGTGCTTTTGGGCTTAATCCCACTCCTAATAGTATCAATGACAACACTCGAAGGCTAGGGACAGAAATTACACATAAACCAGTATAAATGATCAGAAACTGGTCCAAATCTGTAACACAAGAGAAGTTCAGTGCACATAAACTCCTTTTAAAATGGCCAAAACCAATTTAAGATAAATCTGGATGGATGTAGTAACAGACTTAACTGATTTAGGTTAAATCAGTCTATTGAATTTCTGTCCCAGATCCCCTCCAGAGTCAAATTAACTCACAGTGCCCCAACATCCCAGGATACATTGCACCTCCTCTGCAAACTCCCCCTTACAGGATGGGAGAGCTAGCCTTGGCCCAAGCTGTTTGCTCCAGTTGAGCAGGGAGGTGTGCTCTAGTGCCCCCTGCTGCCAGCCTGGGCCACTACAGGCATGTGACTGCATTTCTGGAATCAAAAGTGAATGTCTGTTCACTTGATTATCAGTTTAATCTACACAGTTTAGACTAACCTGCAAAGATTGAATCGATTCAGCCTTGGGCTTTTTTTTTTTGGCTGTGTGTACTTAGCCACAAGGTCATATTATCCCTTGGGCTAAACTGACACTAGTCCCATTGTTGTCAGTGAGGTGATACTGCTATATACTGACTGATGTTCTGGCCCCAAATGACTACAGTGGTGCAAGATCAGGCCCTTGACAAGTATGGAAAAATAGGCATGGCATATACAATATAGTGATATAGTAGGCCGCACTCCCTTAATTCTGCCCTGACCAATGATAAGCCATATTCCAAGTCGTGTCACTGAGAGGAGTCAGACTCCTAAATGCAATGCATTTGTCATAGGAACTCCTGGGACTAGCCCCAAGGTAGCCAGGGGAGATGACTGTCCTTTGTCTGAACCAATTTGAAGTAATGTGTTGTTGTATGTATGGAATTGAGGTACAAATAAAACATGTCAAAAAGGGCATGGAAGAGCCAGAAGGCAGCATTACAGATATAAGTATCACTCATAGCTACATAAAAGTCTAAACTCTGACTTGCCCATATTGCTTTTTTTTTTTTTTAATCTCTCCACATCGGATGTTACCTTTCTAGAAGCCTTCTGGAATCTATACATCAGCAGTGCTGCAGGAGTAAATTTATCTTTCATCAGCGTTTTTTTGCTCATGCCCTAGTCAGGGCATTCAAGAAGCCACATCAGTAAATGCATTCTTCAAGCATTTCTCTCTCAAACCCAGTAACAGCACAGGTTACCCAAATGCTTACTTTTTACCTCAAACTGCTGTACAATGTTTCATAGATTTTCATAAGATTTCATAAATTTTAGGGTTGGAAGGGACCTATTAAATCATTGAGTCCGACCTCCAAGATCATCAAATCTGACCCCCAGGTGATGAAAGTGATGTTGACTTTCATCACCTTTTCTAGCTATCACACTGCAACTATACATTGTATGTCTATTCAGGAACATCCGTTAAATTATTTCATTTCTAGGAGCTTCAGAGAAGTGAACCTTCTTTTTCAAGTAGCTCACAGGCACAGTAAAGATTTAAATAGAAGGCAAGTACCAACTTAGCTTTCAGATGACGGTGCTTACAGCTATACAAGCTAGCCAAAATAAGTTTGAACAGGAAAAAAAAAGAGTGTTTCAGATAAGCAATGGCAGACAGATTTCATGGATATCAAGCATGTTTCCAATCATACCACTAGGTTTAAGTTTACTTTAAACACGGCAAGCATTCTATTTAAATATATGATTGACTTTAGGCATGAAAGACAAAGCAGGCAGATGCAGTAACCAATGGCTTTGGAAATCTTTTTGATAAAGGATACATGCTTCAAAATTACTGATGAACTGGGGAAAAGAATTTTAAACAAGCCTTTAAGCAACTTGTTAGAACATCATAAATCTTGAAGACAAAACCTTAACCAAGGGGATGAGAGCTGTACCTGGGTTCAAAGATTACAGGAATGAGACAACCACTGGTTCTTATCATGAAAAGTTAACCCCACGTACCTCGTAGGTTTACCGGGCTGAAAAAGTACTGATGGGCAGGACAGGACAGGACAGAAGTGCCTCCAGGAGAAACGAGTGGGATGGTCTGATGAAATGCAGCAGGTAAGTGGAAGCCTCTCAACTCTTCAAAATCTGAGACTGTAGGAAGGGAAGGCACCATGGGGTCAACAATATTCAGATTCTCACAATTGTAGGCAACCCTACAAGAGATGGTTAGTCCTGGAAGTTTCACATGTGTATCCATTCCAGCCCTATACCTCCCATAACAAGCCACAAAGCACCTCCTCATGCCCCATAACAAATCAGGATCTTTAGATCAAAAAGTGCAAAGACCTTAAACATTACAGTGCGCCACAGGAAGAGGAGTAGGAGAGATTACAGATTTTGGGCAGTCTTTGTGACTGACAGTAAATGATGCTAGCTGTATCATTCCCCGGTGTGCCCCTGGCTGTAGAAACCAGTGGGGCTTAACTACACTAGTTCAATAGGCTGGTAATTTGTGCCCATCTCTTTTTTTTTGTAACCTTTCTTTATAGGCATGTTTGATTCTGCCAGACACCAGATGGTTATGATGGTGCTATCCATGTCATCATGTGTGCAAGGCAACTGCTCTTTTTGCTCAGCGCATGCCAGGCACAGAGTATCTGCCCTGACATGCAGCCCAAAGAGAAATGCATTTAACCTCAGCAACAACTCAGTACTTTGGGAGCCATTCAAATTTGTCCTAAGTGATGTTGTCCAATGGGCCATTCTGTGGCCTTGTTTACACGCAATATAGACCAGTAAAATCATAATAGCAAATTATGCTCACTTATTTTAGATGTATATAAAGATTTAGATTTATATGCAGACAGCTTCAAGTTTACTTTTAATGACTGCATTACTGTCCAAAAAAGCAGAGGCCCACTTGAAACTGCTTGCAACTAAAGCATGCTTAAGATTTTTTTTTCTTTACGGTCTATATACTTCAGCTACCATGCAGCAAAGGTAGGAAATCTCATTTTTCACTTCTGGTAGCTGTCTGACAGGACCTATGTTTGAGAATATTACAAATTAAATCTGTACAAATTCTTGTAGACTATGACTAGTGTGATTTATTAGAAAGGATCTATACACTCGTTTGTGCAAACAGAACCATTCTCCTGCTCTCTACATCTCTCTCAGTCGGCTCCTTGATTTCTTTTTATTAGAGGATTTAGACTTATCTCAAAATGTTTGCATTCTGCTTGCAGTACTATACCAGATCATTTTGTAAGTCAAACATATTCTTGCTATTGCCAAACACCACATCAGAAACTCTGCTGTCTCCGCAGGCATCACACAGTCAGCCCAGTAGTGTTCTTTTCCAAACATAGGCCCAATGCAGTTTTGAGGGTTTTTTAAAGCTATTTTAAAAAGTGCAGAAAATAGCTTTTGACCTTTTCAAAATTAATGACTGGCAGCATGTAACTGAGCTATGGGGTTAGGGAGTTAAAAAGTGTATACTAGGATTTCACTTTTATGTCCCTTAGCTATCAATTCTGCAACCAGATTTTCTATCATCAGTTTTGCACTAATAAAATAAGTGTCATAGCTTTAGGCACTGTGGGTGGGAAGGCATTCCCCCAAGACCAAATTCTGAAACATGTCCTTCATCCCTCAATTTCCAGTGCAAAGAGGCAGTTAGATATGGACACACCAGTCTCCTGCATCCCTTCAATAAGAAAAAAAAATAATCTCCAATGATCTGGAGATCTAAAACAACCCACTTGACAAGACAGTTTGTCTACCAGAGGTGTAACTGGCTAGTCCTGCACCCTGGGAGGTGGCAGTGCATAGAGCAGGAGCAGCAGACTGAGGTTCACTGCTGCAGGAGTGGGAGAGGAATGTCTCCTCCTTTTTTGCTGCCAACACATGTCTTGAGCGCCATTTAGGATCAATTTTCAGTGGCAAAAAAGGAGGTGACTTTCCACCCTCCTCCAGCAGTGAACCTCCAGCCTCTGCTACTGCATTGCGTGCTCCCACTGCTGCTCTGCTCTGCCTTCCCCATTGCCAAAGCCAGCTACAGGGAAGTGCACAGTACAGGGGGGGAATGGGCAATAGGGGATAGAGATATGAAGCAACTCTCCCGCTCCATTTTGGCAGCCCCCCCCCCCCCCCCCCAGTTTGGCAGCACCTGGGGCATGTGTCCTGATGATCCATGCATTCTTATGCTACTGTTGTCTACATCATTATGGATCTGAGCTGTCCTTTATTCTTGTGACTATATATAGAATCAGCCTCTGTTATACAATGCTGTAGTTTAGGCTGGCAATCACTCTACCTTGGGACGCCAAGCTTTCATGTCTCACTGATTACTCTGAACCTGCAAAATACTCTTGGCAAATTTCCGGCTGTTACTTAACACTTCTATGCAGACCGTGCTTAGAGTTGACAACAAACAAGCAAATATGGTTGTGCCCATACTTAGGCACAGCGCAACAAAACCCACTGAAATACCCGGCACTACATAGGTTCAACAAAGACAAGTGCAAAGTCCCGCACTTAGGACAGAACAATCCCATGCACCAGTACAGGCTGGGGGCTGACTGGCTGGGCAGAAGCTCTGCAGAAAAGGACCTGGGGGTTATAGTGGACAAGAAGCTGAATATGAGCCAAGAGTGTGCCCTTGTTGCAAAGAAGGCTAACAGCATACTGGGCTGCACTGGTAGGTGTGTTGCCAGCAAGTCAAGGGAAGTTATTATTCCCTTCTATTCAGCACTGGTAAGGCCACATCTGGAGTAATATGTTCAGTTTTGGGCCCCCCACTACAGAAAGGATGTAGACAAATTGGAGAGAGTCCAGCGAGGGCAACAAAAATGGTTCAGGGGCTGGGGCACATGACCTATGAGGAGAGGCTGAGTGAACTGGACTTATTTAGTCTGCAGAAGAGAAGACTGAGGGAGGATTTGACAGCAGCCTTCAACCAACTGAAGGGTAGTTCCAAAGAGGATGGAGCTAGACTGTTCTCAGTGGTGGCAGATGACAGAACAAGCAGCAATGTTTTCAAGTTGCAGCAAGGGAAGTTGAGGTTAGATATGAAGAAGAATTTTCTCACAAGGAGGGTAGTATAACATTGAAACAGCTTACCCAGAGAGGTTGTGAACTCTCCATCCTTGGAAGTTTTTAAGACCTGGCTAGACAAAGCTTTGGCTGGGATGATCTAGTTGGGGATGGTCCTGCTTTGGGCAGGGGGTTGGGTTAGATGATCTCCTGAGGTCTCTTGCAACCCTAACTTTCTATGATTCTATGATCTATCCTGACCCTGCGTTACTTTCAACACTGCTGCCATCCACCCTTCCTGCTCTGCACACTCCACAATAAGAACCAAAGTGATGAGGTTGCCCTGGTGATGCCAGCTGCCACTGTCCTTGAGGTCTCTGGTACACTTGGGAGCAGAGGCCATCCCCAGAGCATCCTCTCCACCTCAGTTTCAGGTTTGGCATGTATAGAGCAGACTTATCATTTGCAGCCATCTCAAGAGGGGCTGTACATAAATGGTTAATGTCAGCTATTACCTCTCTCTTCCAATTTTTACAATCTTTAACAGCAGTATTAATGCGGACCTAATTATCCTAAAAGAGAGAAAATATTTCAGAAATCTCATCACATGCCATATTAAGAAACTTTCCTCTGATAGGTTAGCTTCCAGACATTGGCTCTTTATTCACAACCTTTTGAAGCTTTTGCTTTGGAAATAGAATCTTTTGGCTTTTACTCTCAGTTTCCCATTATTGTGACAACCACCCAAGAATGGTAGTTGTGATTTCTCTTTCTTTACACTCTTTTCTTGCTCTGTTTTAAGCTTGATCTGTCTGAGGATCCTGTCCTAATTCTCAGGCTGAGTTAATTAGGAGCTTGCTGCTGAATGTGGTAGGCCACAGTGGGCACGTCTACATGTGTATGAATACGCCATAAGTACTGCACATTAAATTTAGTACCTGTAATAAGAGGTGCTAACTAAAAGTCCAGTACCTGGTCCTACTGCACAGTAGCACCAGTGCATGCTTTTTTAGTGACACTAATGTGCAGTAGACTAATTCTACTGTGCATTAGCGCAATACCATGGCTTTTGCTGTGATGCGCTAATGCAGATTTAGCATCTTGTGCAGATGCACCCACAAAGTAGCTTCTTGGGTAGTTCTGATGACCAGGACTCTGGACTTTGCTCAAGTTTTCAGGAAACGCATTTCCAATTCAGTATCAAATATCCACTTTACAAAATCCACATGAAACTGAACTACATCTGCCCACACAAAATAAGATATGTCCTTGCTTTGCCTCAGAAAACTCAGTCTACCTAAAGGAAAGGCCCTGCAGTAGCTGACAAGCAGAATATATTTCCTAGCATGCTGTTGTCTATCACCTGGCAAAGCTAGAGAATTTCCTTCATCTGATGGTTCTTTCTTTCTTCTTTTGAGCTTACTAATGCTTAGAGAAAGACTCTCTATTTTGGTAGAGCTGTGGCACCCAAAAGCATGACAAGTAGTTGCCTTCCTCATTCGGATAATGCCCTCCCTAGCAACCTGCAAACAGCAGCCCTCCATGACTCACATGCCCCTGAGTGGCGCCCACCAACTCTTTCAGCAGGTTTTCCTTGACTGTCTGTGTCTAAGGCTTCATGTTTGCCAAGTGCTAGGTAGCGGTTTTTGAGACCTTGACATGGGAGACCCTAGGAGAGGACACTGACCCTAGGAGATGAGAAAGATAACAGGTGGTCATTGTTCATCTTCACAACCAGGAAGGACAACATGACTTACCACCAGGAGGAGGGGAAAGTTCTTAATAATTCTCCTTGGAGTGGGAATATCTTTTTCCATAAAAAGACTATTTTAATTTTAGCTTGTCAGCAGATTAATAAGCACTGCCAGTCATTACAATTCATTTCAGTGTTCCCATGAATGCTGATAGGCTGGAGTTCCAGTTTTGGTTTTCCATTTTTGGCAGTTTTATTAACATAAGGAAAATTACTAAAGAAAGAAAAAATATAAAGCATGAGAGAGCAAGTGCATAGTGACTCACTCTGTAGAGTTCTGTATATACACAATATGCACAATAGCAGCTGCTTCACAGCTGTCCCTGCAGCCGACAGGTTTAAAGATGCAGCACACAAAAACAAAACATCTGCTTTCAGTTACAACACTATGTAAACCAGTTTCTCAAGTCAGGAGAAGTTTTAAAAGCTTCCTGGGGTGGCAGAGTGGGGTAACAAAAGACCAGACATATTTAAATTAAAACCTCCAGAGCAAGAATATGTCTTTAATCAGCTACTATGCTATTTTTTCCCATCTTAAGAATGGCCTTAATTTGTGTGTATTGTACCACAGAGAAGCTGAAGTTGGAAGAAAGACCAGAACTTAGTGGTCACCTTTTCTGCCTCCATATTTTGTGAGGAAGGGCTGGCTTTTGCATCTAGCTCCAGGGAGGTGTTCCCTATAGCCTAATTCCCTGAGAGGGGCAAAACTTATATATCTCTCCTCACCTATTTGTATTGCCTAGCTTAGACTCACTGGCTTCCATAAACCTTATTCTGAGTACTTAACTCTCCCCAGGCTTTATATAAAGAGTGTAGATACCTAATTTAGCATTATATATGTCACTGGGTACCTAAAATTTAGATGTTGAAATGCTAAACATAGGAGAACCTAGGTCCTTTCATGGAACTACTTATATAGGGCACTCTCTTATGAGATGGGACATCTGTATTCAAATCCTTACTCCCAAGCAACATGGCTCCAAAGCAAAGATTTGAACAGTCTCTTGTATCCCATTCTCTAACCATAGGGACACTGGGTTTAAAAGTGGAGGAACAGTGCTACCTCTACCTTTTCCTGGCTGTATTTTTTTTTGAGATTAGGTGTGCTGTAAGGATGGCTGCAAAATTGACCCCAAATGGGGAGATGTGGGGCTTATGAATTAGATAAACACCAACCTGCTCAGCACTATCAAGACTCTGGACATACACAGCTGCAAAAATGTAGGCACCTCAAAACATTAAGTTTCTCTAGCAGAGGGTTGGGGAATACCAGTAGTGCCTAAATGTTAAACTTGAGTGCCTCAAGTGGTGACTAAAGCCGTGCGTAGACAAAACGAGAGGCATGTGTGCACGACACTTTGAAGTGGGCTAAATGCTTTTGCACCTCTTTAATGGTGTTGGTGTTTGTACACCTCAGCAGCATATTGCACATTAATTCCAGACGCTGTAGGAAATTCAGCGACATACTACGCCTTCGAAGAGTTTTAGTTTGCTGCCCCTACAGCCGTGGAGTGAAGCAGTGGGCTCCGTGCAGCTCAGGGGCTCTGCAGGAAGCCCAGCAGGCAGCCTGGCATCAGCCCAGGAAAGCAGGCTCCGCCCAAGTGAAACAGCGAGCCTGATCTCCCCCTCCTGCCCCTCGGAGCCTGCCTGAGCTGCATGGGGTCCGGTGCTTGCCTCCATGGCTGCGGTGCCCCCTGGGACCACCTGAACTGGGTGCCTGCGGGCAGGTGTCGCCTGGGGAGGGAGGCAGGTCACTGCTGCCGTGGAGGGAAGCACCAGCCTCCCTGCCCCCTGCCCGCTGCAGCCCAAGGACCACTCCGCCAGCCAGCAGCTCACCCTCCCCTCCCCACCAGAGAGGTGGGTAAGTCAGCGCAGTATGTGCAGAACACGGGGGTTTAATCATCCCTAAATTGAAGCGGTGTTTTTTAAAACCCACCACTTCAATTTAGGGCCCCTGTTTCATCTACACATGCCCTAAGGTGCGAAAATCCCTGAGCATTAAAGATACCTTGATTATACTGGACCCAGTCCTGTAACTATCCTCCAAGACAAGGGGTGGTTTGCAACTAGACCTGTACATTTAACTGATTTCTCAGGTTGTTAGTGAGCCAAAGAAAGTAAAAAAAATAAATAAATAAAAAAAATCTGTTCATCTGAACAGATATTCTGTGTTTTCTCATCACAATCGAAACCTGAAAAAATATCCATTGTGTATTTAGTTAAACAGACTCTTGGGGTTGGGCGATTGTACCATTTTGTTTCATTAAACACACAATGAATATTTTTCTCAGATTTTGGCTGTGATGAGAAAAGACAAAATGTTTGTTCAAGTTTGGACAGAACTAAATATTTCACTTATACTTTGAGCACTTTTAACAAAAGCAAAGCAATGAGAATGAAGGGCTAAATCTGGCATAATTCACCAATCAGCAAGGAGGAGGAGTTGGTAGTGCTGTCACTCTTTCAACCAACAGCTCAGGACACACCTCAAATATGGGATTCTAGCATTAGAGACTCCACCATTGCTTCTCCCACCTGATGAGGAGCCACTCTCTGCACATCTGTGCAGTGCCCTAAAAACAAATTACCAATCCCTAGTGTTCAGCTTTTCCTCCTGTATACCCCATTGCCTGTGATGCTCTGTAGACTACTCCCTAATGCAACAGCCATCAGTGATTGTACATTGCAAATCATTCATATGCTGCAATGACACTAAAACAGGGGGGCTCAATCCCCAGCCCGCAGGTCAAATCCAGCCTGCAGAGCCATGGCATCTAGCCCATGGGGCTCTCCATGGGTCAGAAAATTTGGTGGCAGGAGAGCGTGGCAATTAATATTACCACATCTCTCCCGCTGCCAAATTACCAGGCCCTATATTGCTGATCAGGCCTGGCCTGGGCCACTGCCACACAGTTGGATGGGGCACAGGTTGGCTCAGATGGGGCCTGGGCTTGCCCTGCCCCTGCCCTCTGCATAGCTGGATCGGGCTGGACTGCCCCCTCCCCCATGGGACTGGATGGAGGCCAGGTTCCCCCCACCCCCTGGCACAGCTGGATGAGGGCTGGGCCCCATCTGCCCCACATAGGTTTGATCCCCTACCATGCCCATCTCACGTACCAGATTGGGCCTGCCAGCCAGATGCAGCCCATGGACAGACTTGGCACCATCCATTCAGCACATGCAGCAAAAAGGTTGGGCACCACTGCACTAAAACAATCCAGTGTTTATCCCCAGTGTGAAACAGGATTACACTCATCTCTACTCTCTAGATATAGGAAACAAGTATGGCCACTGTCTGGCTGTCTCTTCAAGTGCTCAGGAAAGTCTCTATACTATCTGAATATGGATAATTTCACTGTATGACAGCACAAACTACGAACACAAAACTCTGTCATTACCTTGTGTCACTCCTTTATCTGCTATTCCTACACAGCTTTGTCTTCTCAGTGGCTCAGCTATTGCCAGAGGCTCCCACACTAGGAGAGAGCTCTCCCGAACAATACAAACAGATCAAAAGCACCAGAGAGAAGATTAATGGCTTCTATTGGCCACTGCAATAGTTCCCATTTTCACAGACTTGGCATGTTCTCTACCTTCCAAAGCTGAGTTAACCAAGGCACAGTGTTCCTGATATTATCTCTGCCACTCTTGCTGGGTTGTACTGGCCATCAAAACAACATGTCTAGAGAACAGTAGAGTAATGGGGCAGCTTGTCATCCTGGGAAAATTCCTGATTTGCTATTTCTACATAGCCTATTGTACACAGCAGCTTGCTCTCTCACTGTACATTGGCAGCAGGTTGATGGTGTAGTGGTTTCATCTTCAGACAGTCACACCAATGTGACCAAGAAATTGGGCAGCCATGCATTGTTCCTGGGGTATTATCAGGAACAAGATTTCTATCATGTAAGCATAATGGGGCCTCTACCCCATTATTGAGAAGGGGTAGCAAACCCCAGGACCTGTTGGCCACCCAAGCCCCCAAATAGAGACTTAAGGGTGAAACAGACTTAAGTAAACACTTACCACTGAGCCAGTGGTGGCAGCAGCAACAAGGGCTGGAGGCTGGCATAGAAACATGGCAGGGCCTAGCAGCAAGGAGCCACCCTGAGGCTGCTCCAGCAAGCCAAATCAGAAAGCACTTGTGGCAGCTCAGGGCATCAGGGGACCAGCAGGCAGTGGAGCCAGGGAGCCATATAAACACAGGCCCTGAGCTAGAGCAGAGCAGTCTGGCCCTGGAAGCTGAAGGGAAAGAAGCCCTATAGCAGACTGCCTGACAGTACCATAGCAAGGAGGAGGTGAATGGGGTGACTGCCCGGGGTGCCAAAGGGGACTGCCCAGCCAGGGCAAGGCATGGGATGGAGCCGCGAGCAGCTTGTTTGGGGGGGCTGTGGGGACGGGGGAAGGGTAGCTCCTGCCACTGCATGCACTCCCAGGCAAACATCGGGGTGGGGGTGCCCCCCACATCTGTGCATGGGGTGAGGGTGGGCTGCCACTGCGGGCTTTGCCCCAGGTGCCAAGCTTCGTTGCTACAGCACTGCTGCCTGCAAAGGAAAGCCAGAAAAATGTCCTGCTACCCTAGGGAGTGACCAGGAAGGAGCTGAGGAATCACAGAGCAGGAGACTCAGTTCAGGTGGGGAATTTCAGACACCCAGTGATCTGGGGAGTTAAGTTGGAGCCAGTGGGCTAATGTTTCAGTTTGCATTTTAACTGGTGGTTTGCAGATGGGACTGTGAGTGGAGGTCTGAAAGTCCCATTAGTGCCCTAGGGCAGGGGTTTTCAACCTTTTTTAATTTAAGTACCCCCAGTGGCTGGACACTGAGCAGGGCAGGGAGGGGACCGCATGACCAAACACCGAGCGGAGGGAGGAGGGAAGGGGGGGAGTGCGCAGCCAAACATGAAGCAGGGAGTCAGGAGCGGTGTGCAGGTGGGCAGGGACAGAGCAGAACTGGGGCAGGGCAGGGCAGGGAAGCTCACTGGGCTAGTGTGTGGTGGCAGCCACTGCCGTGTGCAAGCTTCCCCACCCCGCAGAGGGGCACCACTGCCCTCCTCCCTCCCTGACCCTGCTTCTGGGAGGTGGTGGCGCTCCGTCCCCACCTGTCCACGCGTACCCACTAGAACCAATCAGCATACCTCTGGTTGACAACCCCTGCCCTAGGGGCACATGATCACCTTGAGCCCTGCTGGAGGCAGACTCAAGGCATACCGAGAGAGCAGGAAGTCCGAAGCAGGGCAATGTGTGGGGCCAGAGGGCCCAGAGCCAGGCAGAGACAGGGGCCTAACGAGAGCCAGAATGGGCTTAGTGCCCAAGGAGGGCCAGGACAGGGCTGGGACATAGAAGCCAGGTCCAGTGTAGTGGGCCTAGGCTACAGGGACCAGTGAGAGAAAAAGGGGGATGAGGCCAATAAGACCAAGTCCCAGCAAAGATATAAAGACCTGAGGCAGCCCAGTATCAGGTTAGGGCCAAGTGCCCCAAAATATGTAATTACCCCCAGGAGCCAAAGAGTGAGACCAGGCTTGGGAAGCCTCCTTTTCCTTACAGAACTATAACATCAAGGCATGGTGGGAGAGCAAAGGGGAGAGTGAGCAAGCAGGGCAGGCCAGGCAAGGGCTGAGCAGCCACCCCCTGGGGACAGCAGGGGGAACTGCAGCCACCCCCTGGGATGAGCATGTTGTTACAATAAGCAAATAACGTAAATTTAGTCCTAAGGACTTCACTTCCTATGTTACATCTATAGAAAACAAGATGAGGCTGCAGTTGGTTCTTTATTCCCAGCTCCTTATTCCCAGCTCCCAGCCCCTTATTCAGAAGTGTCCCCTGATGACAGAGATGTGTGGTTTGGGGTGACCCGAAAAGGATTTTTGCCCCATAGTCCCATCCGAATCTCAGGTCTTTTTTCAGGGTAGGTACTTGATACGTGATATTATTTTACATTTTAATTAGTAAATATACATTTTGATGACTCTTTAGCTTGTGTAATTCATTACTAGCAACCTTTAATTGTGTAAGGATTAGCTTTGAAAAAGGAACCAGGAATAAGGACCTGGGAACCAGGAATAAGGAACCAGGAATAAGGAACCAACTTCAGCCTCATTCTCTAAAGCTGTATTTAATGTCTTGGATTTTAAGCCCCTCCTATTTTCATGCCAGAAATTATAGAGCAGTGATGGGCAAAATATGACCTGCAGACCAGATCCAGCCCGCCAGATGATTCTATCTGGCCCACAGCTGCTCCTCTGAAAGAGAATTGTATCTGGCCTGAGGCTACCATGGCTTTCAGTGTCTATTGCCCTTCTCCCTTCCCCATGCAAATTGGCTGCAGCAGGAGCAGCAGCCACTCAGCCCCATCCCCAGCCAGCCCACCCTGTCCCACCCCGCAGTCCTCAGTGTACCCCCAGGGCAGGAGGTGCTGAGCTCCTGGCTAGGCTTCTGCCCAGAAAAGCTGTCTGTGCATCACTCTGACTCCGTGGCTATTCACAGACCAGACAGCTCAGACCCTGGCGAGAGTTGAAGCTCAGGTATGTTTCTCCCCGCTGGCGGGAGAGGGGGTGCAAGGGCCATGGGTTGTCTGGGCTCCGCCGGGCTGAGGCCTGGTAGGGGTGTGGGTGACGCTAATTCAGTGCCATAACATGTTGCAGTGCACTCCTTCAGGCTGCACTAAGTGGACACAGCTGGCACAGCTCCTGCCTGACCCTGAGTCCCTGGCACGTGGCTGGGTTGAGCAGGAGCTATGCCATCTACACCCATGTGGCCTGAAGCCAAGCGTGGGCACACAGCGCAACACTGGCCCCACTAGGTTTGCATAACCCACAGATCCCAGGCCCCTTCTCCCTGTACGTCCCCCCGCTGCCCAGAGTCCTTGGCATGCAGCTGGGCCGATGCCACACTGTGTTCCTGTGCGCTGCCTCAGGTCGCATGAGCACAGCTAGCATGGCTCCTTTTCAACTTAGCCACATGCCAGGAACTTAGGGTGAGGAAGGGGGTGCAGGGAGAAGGGGGCTGGGAGCCACAGGTCAGCAGGGCCTGTGCCACACGCTGCTTCCCCTCTTCTCCCTGCACCTGTTCCCCTGCCCCAAGTACCCAGCATGCAGCCAGGTCTCAGGGCAGTGGAGAGGTGAAGGAAAAAGCTGGTGGTGGGGGTTAGGAACAAAGTTTAGGTTACCCCAACCTTTGTTCTCTCTCCCCTTAGATCAAGGGTGAGCAATTATTTGGGCCAGCGAGCCACTTAGGTTAGGGACAGACATTCAAAAAGCCTGAGCCTGAATTGATTCAATCTTTGCTGGTTAGTCTAACCTGGTTAAGCTAGAACAGTTTGTAACCCAGAGAGACATCCCAGAAATGCAGGCACATGCCTGCAGCTGCTCAGGCTAGAAGCCAGGGGATGCTAGAGCATCCCTCCCTTCCCTTCCACAGGGAGCTGAGAGGGGCATGGCCAGGCCCCAGCAGGACACTGTGATTAGGGAGGGCCCATCCCATCCCCCCCAGTCCCGGTCCTGGTCCCGGGTCCCGGTCCCGATCCCCTTCCCCTCCTTGATAGCAGAGTATTTATCAGCTCTATTATCAGTATTTAACACCCCATCAGAAAACAAAGCCTTGCTCGTTACAAGCTCTTCTTAAACAGCTTTTTGCAAAAGAAGGAATGCAGGGACATTACCATCTGAGCTGATGATTACCTCCAAAAAGCCCTAAGCAGACACTGCCCTATCTGCCTTACACAGCATTAACTAGCAGACCACATGCTGGTTACAGTCCGTGCTACAGGAGAGACGAGGAAGGGATCTCTGCTTAAGCAGCAACTGGCGAAGGTGGGGAGAGGGGAGCACGGGGAAGAACAGAGGAGAGAGGCCAGCCCTGCTGCAGAGCAGAGAGACCCGCCCAGCCCAGAGAGCACGCTGGGGGTGTCTGATTTAGCTTAAATCTGCAAAAGGTCTGGGACAGATGTGGCATAAACTGATTTGACCCAAATCAGTTAAGTCTGATGCTACATGAAACCAGGTTTACCTCAAACTGGTTTCAGCCATTTTCAAACTGGTTTATGTGCACTGAATATCTGTTCTGTTACAGGTTTAAACCAGTTTCTGATCACTTAAACCAGTTTATGTGTAATGTCTGTCCCTAGCCTTAGGGAGTTTTGGTATGCTGTTGTGGCGGCGTGCCCCACCCCGTAACAGCTCACCCAAATTCCTTAAGTGGCCCTTCAGCCCAAATAATTGCCCACCCCTGTTATGGAGCCATTTTCTAAACTTCAGTGTGTTTCTATGAAGCCTACCAGCAATGCAGCCCCAAACTGACTTCTCTTTTCGGAAGTCTTCTTTCTCTCACCGTTGCAATTCATGCAGGAAGGCACTGACAGTATCCTCCTCAGAATCAGTGTTTCCCTTTACATCTTTCTGATGCATTTTTCTCATCTTTTCAAGGCATTTCTCTCACCTTTTCACACTAGAAATTAATAGAAGAACCACAGAACAATGTTCAGCACCAAATGAGCAGAAAGATTGGAAAGCTCAAAGCAGCAAGATAGGCCACCAGAAATGGAGGAAAAAGGTCATCCCCCACCCCTCCCAAGTCACGTAACTATATTTTAAATCCTAGAAGGTCAGACACACCTAATCACCCGCAGTAGGCAGCCTGGCACACAAAAGCTGAGCTTCAGGTTGGGCAGGGGCCTGGCCTGGCTTCTTTGGGAGAGTCCCCCAATGACACAAGCATGTACTTGAGGTGACCTGAAGGATTTTCACCCATAATCTCAGCCCAAACCCAGCTCCTTATTCTGGCCCGGGAGCCTGTCAGTCAGCAGCCTAGCACACAAAAACGGAGCTTCAAGTCTGTCAGGATTCTGCCCAGGCTTCTTTAGGAGAATCCCCAGTGGCACAGACGTGTGCTTTAGGGCAACCCAAAAAGGATTTTCATCCATAATCCCAACCCATACCCAGCTCCTTATTCAGGCCTGGGAGCCTGATAATAGGCAGCTTGGCACAGACTTATTCAGAAGTGCCCCCTGATTGCAGAGATATGTGGTTTGGGATGACCCCAAAAGGATTTTGCCTCATAATCCCATCCTAATCTCAGGTCTTTTTTCAGGGCTAGGTACTTGATACACGACATTATTTTACATTTTAATTAGTAAATACATATTTTTATGGCATCCTAACTCTTCAGCTTGTGTAATGCATTGCTCACAACCTTTAATTGTGTAAGGATTAGCTTTGAAAAAGGAACCGGAAATAAGGAACTGGAAATAAAAAACCAACTCCAGCCTCATGAAAACAAGGGAGAATTTAATTCTCAGATTAAAAATTCTCTACAAAATTAAAGAAATAACCTGTCTGATTAAATAACTACTTGCATCCAGACTTTGCAGTTGCAGAAGGAAAAGAGTGAGGCCTAGAAGTATCTTCCCACTTCTCCCCTGCCACTCACTGTACTTGGGGTCCGCACAGATGTGGAATGTAAAGATGGTAGTCTTTCTGTAGAGCTTTTTTAGAGGTCCTCCTGGAGATGGGATGTAATGTAATATAAATGTAATGTGAATGTGAAGTGTGTGATAGCAGGGGAAGCAGTCCTGCAGAATTATGCTGACTGTAATTTGGAGTAGAACCCCCAGAAGTCCCAGGGGACTGGGAACAAAAGAACAGGAAGTGATTGAGTGAACCAGGGGTATATGTGAAGGAAGGATCCTGGCAAAATGGTGACAGAGCCTGGGGGGATCTGGGGACAGCACTAGCAGGACTTGGCCGGACCATGGACTGAAGGGGTAGGATTCAGACTTGGAAACATATACAGACTGATTCTGAGTGTTCTTGGGACTAAAGCAGGGGTGTGCAATTATTTCAGCTGGAGGTTTGATTGACAAGTTTTGGTGAGCTGTTGAGGGCCTCCCTTGCCCCTGGAAGTACTCCCTTTTGGGAGGGGGGTGGGTTGCCATCTTTGAACCAGAAAATAACCAAATCATATACTAAAAGTCATGAACAGTGTGTTCCCCCAGTGGCTAGCAGGGCATGGCGGCAGCGGGAGCATGGCAGTGACGGCGGAAGCCCAGTGGTCATAAGCAGGGGAGCTCCCACAGCCACCGCCAGTGCTGTCGGTGGCGGGGGGTGACCACCAACCAAGGGTCAGCGACCACCTGCAGCTGCCGCTGGTAGCATCGGTTGCAGCCAGTGGGAACTGCAGACCACCTGCGGATGCCACCGGTGGTGTTGGCAGCAGGGTGGTGAGCATTGACTGCCTGCAGGTGCTGCCAACATTGTCAGCAGTGCCTTTTTGCAGGGGGTGCACTGCCATGCTCAGGGTGCACATGCATCCGCATGCACCCTCTACGCATCTCCCCTACTAAAAGTCAAACACCTACTACAGTATATTTTAATTTTATTACACAATTTGGGTTCCACAGCCCATGCTAGTGTGGCCCCTGTGGCATGTGGCCTCCAGGCAATCAGAAGCTTTACAGTCCTGTGTTAACTTATATCCTGTCCTAGCCCTAGAAGTAATGTAACCCCAGCAAAATATAGCAAATTAACCCATAGACAACGGGGCAATTTTCTCAAGCTTTCAAATGTTTCAGGGTAGATTTCTTTGTATACTAACCTTTTCCCAGTTTAACAAACTCATCTGGCTTTCCCAAACTGCTTTGGACCCAGAACAGGCCACTCTGCTCAAGTCTTCATCCTCTACTGCTCTTTGGTCACAGTGACCAGATGTCACCCCACCTTAAATCCTGGCATACGGCCCAATTCTGCCTTTTTTTCTCTCAGTCAGAGGACCAAGACATTGGAAACCACTAGCACTGCTTTCCTCACTGTAACTACCTCAGTACCATCAAGGATTCTTGCTGCTCCTTGTTCCAGCAGCTGAACCCAAACAGAAGTCCAGAACCTTTTTGGACTCTGAGGTGAGGCAAAGGTCCAGTAAGTCCTCAGAAAGAAACACAGGGCCCCTCTAGATGCTCAGGCAAAGGTATGGTAGCATCTGATGCACAATCCACATGTGCGTGGCAGGAGCCACAATTGCAGAATCTAGCATCAGATCCAATCATCCCGTATTGCCAATACACGGGAACCTAGCTGTGGCAGCACCCCACATGTTGCTGCATCTGGGAACCCTGCTAATGGGACTCTCAACCGTGGCAGTGCCCCGCAGCTGTAGTGGCTAAGCGTCTTGTCAGCTGATGGGGCTCCCAGCTGCAGGGCTATACCTACCTTGCTACACATCCAAATTAAAGCTGGATACAAACCAGCTATAAAGTTATTACACATTTTCCAGCTCTAACTTTATCATGAATGGACTGATGTCTTCCGAGACCCAGGGGGCACCATGGCAGAGAGCGGTGAACGAGGACTGCCCACAGCCTCCACTGCTGGTGTTGGCAGTGAGTGGGGACTGCCTGCAGACACTGGCAGCCACAGTGGGTGGTGACTGCCCACAGAAGCTGGCGGTGGCTTCAACAGCGGCCAACCTCGGGGGGGCATGTGCCTCCCCCGTGCCTCTCCTACGCATCGCTGATGAACTTTATAGTGGTGGACTTTTTATGGCATGATAGTTACATTGCACATGTAGCTGATCTAAATTAATTGCCCAATTAACCAGTTAATTGTGTAATATATGTAATCTGTAAAGGGAGCCACAGAAACAGGGAGCCACTGCGTTCCTGATGGACCACTAGCATGATGGGTTTTAGAGCAAAAGACCTCAAACATGACTATAAGAGGACAAGGGACATTAACCACTGTTCAAGTTCTGACCATCCCACAGCTCCCTGCTCTGAGAACCTGGATCAGATATTATCAGAGGATACCACTGTTAAGCCACAATTCATGGCAGACCTGCAGAGAATGGCCAGCAGCACTGAGGACTATGCAGTCAAAGATCCCAAAAAGCCAGGACCTCTTCAAGTCAGAAATACCCTGATCTGCAGCAGGAGCACAAACAGTCATGATTATTTGTGCCTGCTCTTTTGATAAGCTGTTTGCAGACTTGTACACTATCAGGCATTGTTTGTATATACTGGGGGGGCCCACAGGCTGCCATCATAAGTGAATGTGATCAAATGCTCCTTCCACAGATTCTCTTCCCGTCCACCTCACACAGATGCCAGAAAGCAAGCAAGCTCCCTCAGCCCCATTACTTGGGCTCAGGTAATAGACTGGAGAAATGGTCTGCAATCAATCAGATCAGAGTCGGCAAGAATAAGTGCAAAGTCCTGCACTTGGGATAAACAGAATAATATGCATGCACAAATACAGAGTGGGAAAGGACTGGCTAGGTTGCAGTACTGCAGAGTGACCTGGGAGTTACAGTAGACCATAAACTGAATGCGAGCCAACAGTGTGCTCTTTTTGGGAAAAAGAAAAAAGCTGACAGCATCTTGGGTTGCATTAACACAAGTCAAGGAAAGTGATACTTCCATCTATTCAGCCCTGATGAGGCCTCACCTAGCGCACTTTAATCAGTTTTGGGCCCCACACTTCAAGAAGGATATAGACAGATTGGAGACAGTCCAATGTAGGGCAACAGAAATGATTAAGGAGTATGAGGAAAGGCTGAAAGAATTACGGTATTTAGTCTGGAGAAAATAAGCCTGTGGGGGAATTAGATAACATTTTTCAAAAACCTGGAGGAGATTATAAAGAGGATGGAGATGGGCTTTTCTCTTGTATCCGCAGGGGACAGGATTAGGGACAATGGCCTCAAGTTGCATTAGAAGAAATGTAGTTTGGAGATCAGGAGGAACTTTCTGATTATAAGGATGATCAAGCACTGGAACAGACTACCTAGAGAGAGAAGTTGTGGAATTTTCAAGAACAGCTGGATGGACATTTGACTTCCATGGTTTAGTCAGAGACGATCTTGCCTTGAGCAGAGGGCTGAACTAGATGACCTAATGAGGTCCCTGCCAGCCCTACTTACCTATGATCATAAATGCCCCTGGAGTAGATACCAGTATGGAAGCATCTTAATACCATTATAGCATAAGAGTTTTAATGCCAGTAAAACTATATCTACGTTAGGAGAATTGTGCTGCTTTACCTATACTAATATAGTTAAAATAGTAACACCTTAAAGTGTATCCACAGGCTTATCACACAGAGGTCCCTAATGGAACCAGGATTTCAACCTTGTTATATTTAAATCAGTGGAAGCTTTTGCTATTACCTTCAATGGGTCAAACCTTCATCCTAGGAAGATATATTGGAACATGCCACACTGCACAAAACCAGTGATATTCATGGGATCAGCATAACTATGCAATCAGCTTCATGTGCATCACACTTAACATAAAAATAATAGATTAAATGACAGAGGAGCAGAAATTATTCTCTGTGAAGTTACACATCATTCTGCATAACAATTTTACATGATGCAGAGTAAATAGAAATGTTAAATGCTCCTTTGACAGTTGTCATTTCTGTATCTTTTAACTACATTTCCAGAAACATGAGTAAGTAAAATAATCATAGAGGAGGATACATCAATTTCTACCTTCTACCTGACACTTTGATACGTTAATCCACTTTTTCCACATTTTTAATACGGAATTTTAATACTGAATTTAATACCCATGAAACTGTGTTCTGAAGGGACAGATTGCTTAGAAAGGCACACTGAATAGGATCTGTAGGAGGAGGTTAGGCAGGTAAGCAGAAGACTCACAAATAGCTATGGGGAAACAATACACAAACACAGTTACTGACTGTCCATTTTACACTCATAAGTGTCATAAGTGGAAATACAATCTGATTCTGTGAATAGATATGTTAATATGTATTTTAACAAGGGAGTGGGAGTATAACAGGACTTTGGGCTACATTTCTATTTCCTTAAAATTCACATGGATTTAGTATTCAGTGTATTCAGCTTTGAGATGCTGGGTGTATGGCATGGAGACAAATGGCATATAAACAAAGAGCAAATATAGGGATCTGAGTTTGCTGTTCCACAGAGGCAATCAGTACCTGCTGATGTGCATTATGCAGCTTGGAAGCTTTCTGTTTTTTTGTAGCAGGTTGCCATAACACAAAGTCACAATGGAAGGGGAATCTGAGAAGTTCAATTTAGTTTACAGCTTTTTAATACACAAGGTACACCATAACCTTGACAGCTGTTAAAAGGAGCACCATCAAAGGCATTGAACTGTACACATAATTCAACATAATCTGAACCCAAAATAAAATGTAAGATACATAATGACTTGCAATTGTAATTGTTTATCTATCAGAGCTGTATAAATCAGCTAGCCAAGCCCACCAGATAATGAGTCTTCTTGTATCCATCCCAAGTCATTTTCTTTCCTTCAACATCAATGACAGGTCCCTGGGACAGTCATGCAACTTTTTTCTTGAAAAAAGTAGAAGTGTGGGGTCTCCAGCTAATTTTAATAATTTCTTCAACCATTCTTCTATGTAATAAGGACTAAAACCTGTGTAGAATATGAGAGATTATTGGACCAAATTCTGTCCTCCTCTTCGCTCCTTTTGCACTCAGGTAACAATGCAAATGGGATGAAAACTGGCCCTCCCCACACTGGGAATTTCCATGTTGTGAAGGAGTCTCCAGGAAGCACATAGTTCTTATGTCCCCAAATCTCCATAGATTTTGGCATAAGCACCTCATCAGGAGTGAGGTAGGCAGGGTAGGCGTTCCTAATCTTTACCTATGTATCAGCTAGCAAGTCATCCTTTGGGTACCATTGTGAGACAGTACAGGTAAAAACAGCCCCAGAATACTCTAAGTTGGCTAGGGACTGGCAGATAATGATAGAGTTGCAAGCAGTTCCTTGTTAACTCCCCACCCCTGTGTCATTGAGTGGATCTTGACTGCAACAAAGGATCTGATTCATTATCTGTATGGAAATGGGTGTGGAGTTGCACAAGCAGCAGCTATGTTGATTGGTATTGCCATTAGCTCATGTTTGTAAAAAGCTTTAAGGATACAATTAAGTGCTAAGTTTACCTATGCATACTGATGTGCACAAGTCCTAGTGGTCTACAAATACACATCCTATACCAAAGCCAAGGAAGAGATGCAGGGGACACCTGTCAGTACTGGCAAATGCCACTGGCTGTTGCCCCAAAACCACTACATTGACATTCCTTGTTTATTTACACTCAAAAGGTATCTGTCTAGTGTATCCAGTTCTGTTTCTCACCCTGGGTGGCACCCCTTGGGAAATGTGGTAAATTTCTGGAGGGCATTCAAGAAGGAGGAAGGGGAAAGCAGAAGAAAAGGAAGAGGAAATGTAAATAAAGGGGGAAAAAGAAACATTCCACATGAAGAACAACTCTGCAATCTCCCTGTTTGGTGGGAGGAGTTACAGTGATACTGCAGTGACAAAGTGTTAATTTATATTACTCAGAATGCAGATTCATAAGAGACTCACAGCAGTATAACAAACTTAATGGCACAAGAAGCACTCATTTAGTTGTTTAGGTAATTTCTGGATCTCTAATCAGTGACAACTGGCCTCATGATTAGTCCATAACTTATCTTTTTTTGGAAGCGAAACCACAGGAAAGGATTAACTAAGCCTCTGTGAGACTGACCTCATGGAGGAGTCCCTGGATTAACCTGTTTAGAGGGGAGAGAGCTGCCTTCATCCTCTGTAGAGCAGGGGACACACATTCAGCCTCCTAAACAGGGTGCAAACTTCAAGGGACCTCAAGAGGCCCAGAGATATCTATGCACATCCCTTCATGGTAGCGCCACTGCCGCAAACTCGGAGAAAACTACCTCAAGTTAACTGACAATATGAAATAGTCTAGAGATAACCTCACAAGCTGTGTTCCTATGTAGCCCCATCACCTGAACTTTCCTCCCTTAGAGTCTACATTAGAAAGTGTCATCTTCTCTGATAGGATCAACATTTTCTTAGATAGCAATTCCTGTGCATTTCAGGGCAACTAAGAGAAGCGTTAACCCTTTCTGAGCAACGGAGTTGGAACCCTACTGCATAGCCATGAAGAGCTCTGGGATCGGAACAGGGAATCAGGAGAGAGGAAATACACAATGTCTGTACCTGGCCACAGAGATGCAGTCTCTTCTCCACCCCATGCTTGAAGCCTGCAGCAGAAGCAACCTGTTTCCATTCCTCTCTGCTTTCATTAGTAAAGAAAAGACGGCAGCTCTGAGGCCAGGTACAGATGTTACCCTTTTTCTGGTTTAAATGATAAGAAACCAGTCTATATCCATAACAGAACAAAAGTTCAAAGCAGACAGACTGGCTTAACAATAACAATAAATGGGCAGAAGCAATTGGCGATGGACAGGGGGGACAACGCTGAACTCCTCAATGAGTTCTTTGCCTCAGTGTTCCTAAGTGAGGGGCACGACAAGTCTCTCACTGCGATTGTAGAGAGGCAGCAGCAAGGCACCAGACTGCCATGCATAGACCCTGAGATGGTGCAGAGGCACTTGGAGGAACTGGATGCCTTTAAGTCGGCAGGACCTGACGAGCTCCATCCGAGGGTACTGAAGGCACTGGCTGACGTCATTGCAGAGCCACTGGCGGTAATATTTGAACACTCGTGGCGCACAGGCCAGGTCCCGGAGGACTGGAAAAGGGCCAATGTAGTCCCCATTTTCAAGAAGGGGAGGAAGGAGGACCCAGGCAACTATAGGCCAGTCAGTCTCACCTCCATCCCAGGCAAAGTCTTTGAAAAAATTATCAAGGCTCACATTTGTGAGAGCCTGGCAGGACAAATTATGCTGAGGGGAAACCAGCACGGGTTCATAGCAGGTAGATCACACTTGACTAATCTAGTCTCTTTTTAAGACCAGGTTACAAAACGCCTGGACGCAGGAGTAGGGGTTGATGTCGTATACTTAGACTTCAGGAAGGCCTTCGATACGGTATCCCACCCCATACTGGTAAACAAGTTAAGAGGCTGTGACTTGGATAACTACACAGTCCAGTGGGTGGTGAATTGGCTAAAGGGTCACACCCAGAGAGTTGTAGTGGATGGGTCGGTATCGACCTGGAACGGTGTGGGCAGTGGGGTCCCGCAGGGCTCGGTCCTTGGACC
>NW_005841847.1:5136896-5137194 GCF_000455745.1 Alligator sinensis | reverse complement strand
TAGGGAGGAAAAATGTCCAGCATACCTACTGCCTAGGAAATGACCTGCTTGGTGGAACAGAAGCGGAAAGGGATCTTGGAGTCCTAGTGGACTCCAAGATGAACATGAGTCAGCAGTGTGACGAAGCCATCAGAAAAGCTAATGGCACTTTATCGTGCATCAGCAGATGCATGATGAACAGATCCAAGGAGGTGATACTTCCCCTCTATCGGGCGCTGGTCAGACCGCAGTTGGAGTACTGTGTGCAGTTCTGGGCGCCGCACTTCAAGAGGGATGTGGATAACCTGGAGAGGGTCCA
>NW_005841847.1:5116699-5136567 GCF_000455745.1 Alligator sinensis | reverse complement strand
TTCCTGCCTATGCAGGGGGTCAGACTCAATGATCTATTGAGGTCCCTTCCTACCCTAGCATCTATGAATCTATGAATCTATGAATAGCGGATCCTAATCTAAGATAGACCTGGATCCATGTGGTATCAGACTTAATCAGTCTTAAATAGACCAGTGAATTAAACTACAGTACCAGGTCCCTTGCAAATCAAATTAGTTTGCTGTCCACTGGCATCCTAGGTGCTTTTGCAGGCCCCCACTAACCCAACCCCCCACCCCAGGGAGCCACCCTGCATTCAGCTGCTCCAGCCAAGTGCCTAGCTAGTCCTGCCCCCCGCTCTCACAGAGCAGAATGAGCACAGTGGCTAACACTGGCAGAGAGGGGCACTTGGCTGTGCCTGGCTCCCTGGTGCTGCACTGGATCACAAGGGCATGGGGGTCCCTGTGTAGGTGTGTGGGAGCCCACCCAGGGATCCCCATGCCCCCATGAGCAGATGCAGTGACAGTGAGTAGACTGAGCTGGAGATGCCTATCACTGACAGGAGAGGAGGTGAAGGGGCGCTCAGCAGTGCTCAGCAATCTCCAGCAGCCCAGGGAGGCTTCAGCTCATGCTGGGAGGTGTGCTCAAGTTCCCCCAGCCTTTTGGCCTCAGCCAGTGCAGGCAGCCTACGTGTCCCCCACCACCAGAGGGTGAACTTCTGTTCTGTTTGCTCCTGATCTAACCTAGGGCACTTTCAGAAACCCACGTAGGTTTGAGCGATTCTGCCTCAGGCTTTTTGAATGTCTGTACCTAGCCTGAGAGAGCAACTGCTATATTCAGTACAACTAAGTTTCAAAGTGCCACAAAACCTGAATATACTCATTGTTAGTACATTGGAGCCTTTTCTACTTCAAATCAGCAAAGAGGGTCCGTTTGATATCTAAACACTAGCTGCTCTGTTTGAAGAGGCACTGAGGTGGATATCTGTGAGCTGGCACAGCCCAAAATAAGAAACATTACCCTAGACAGCCTGATCCAACACTGTGTGGGAGAAACCAGTTTCTGGAGAAACCATAAACTGCTGCTATTTGGGCAGCCAAAGATCAGGTCCATTACCTGGGGTTGATAAACAGCATACAGAGAAACTGTTCAGGAAAATTTTCCATCTAACTTTGGTTTTGGGCAGATTATGTCTTTGTCTAAATGGATTTTTTTTTTCATTTGCTCCCTACAAATATTTCATTTTTTCAGCAGAAAGGTGTTAATGCCCAGGATTTAAAAATAAATAAATAATAGCCTTCTTGACAAAATTTCAGTTTGCCATGGAAAAAAGGCCTACTTTTAACCAGCTCTAATAGCAGCAATAATTACTAGCTGATATTTGAAAACCTTAAGAAAAATGTTGAAGTCAGGACAGAAAATGAATCTTGAGGCTTGTATCCCTGTTAATGCTACTAAAGCTTTTTGGACAGCTTTTGGTGCCAAAGGAACACAGCTGCAGATTAGTATCAAGGCTGTTGTGTCCACTCTTGGAAAAAGCACAGTAGCGGTCTGGGTTAACCTTGACATTTTTCCTAAGTACAGTTATGAAAGCCTCTACTACTGAATACAAACTTTGTACAATGTATACTGGTGCCAGTTGACAAGTCAGCCCTAGAACATGGAAGAGTTTACAAGATTCTTGTGTACTTGTAAGCACATCTACATGCACGCACACGCACATGCATGCACACACATTGATTCTGACAAATGTTTTATACTACTAAATGAAGCATTTTGTTGCATGATGGTTCCCGAGTTACAATCACCCTGATCCTGCAAATATTTACCTGTGCAAGTAGTTTCACTGGGTGTCTTTACATGTGCTTGGG
This sequence comes from Alligator sinensis, assembly GCF_000455745.1. Classification (NCBI taxonomy): domain Eukaryota; kingdom Metazoa; phylum Chordata; order Crocodylia; family Alligatoridae; genus Alligator; species Alligator sinensis. The sequence goes on along the minus strand of NW_005841847.1, from coordinate 5,134,737 downwards.
GGCAGGGGGATGGCGATTTAATTAGAGTGGCTCCAAGATCCACTCTAATTAAAGTGCCCACAGTATCATTTGTATTAAGCATCCCATGCTTTAACATGGCAGTGGGGAGCACTTTAACTAAAGTTTGCTCAGTGAGCTTGAGTTAAAGCATCGCCACTGCCATTTTGAAAAGCAGGGATGCTGAATACATGTGAAGTGGAGGCTGCTGGAGCATGCTAATTAGCACACTCCAGCAGACTCAATTAATGGAGTCTGCTCTGATGCACGCTAATTAGCAGGCATCAGAGCAGATGTCCAGCATGGGTATAGGTGCCCAATGGTTTTGATTCTCCACTGTCCTAGCCACTGCACAACACAACACAAAGTCATCTATACCTATCCAAAATAAGTGAAAAATGGATCAAAAATGCTACCAAATCAGAGCAGGACAAGTTAAAAATGACTCATAGGGACAGGAACAATCAGGACTCATGATAGCCGCAGAGAGCCTCATGTGAGTAAAGTTATGCACATGCTTTAATGCTTGAAGCACCAGGGCCTATTTTGGTCTTCTAATTTTGGAGCTCATAAATTTAGATACCAAATGATTATAATACCAGCACCTCTAGCTTCTGAAATTATGATTTAGCCATATGTCCATGTACAATATCTATTTATTATGGCACTATCTCCCATCTACAAATTATAGAGAAAGCAAATTAGACTTTTAAAGAAGCTATTACACAAGACATGATGAAGTGCATTATTTAAAATCTTTTCCCATACTGAATGGAAATGTGTCACTGAAATGGTATCTGAACCACTTGTCCACATAAAAAAATTGAATTACTCACCTCTATTTTTATCCTTGTATCAGACCACAACTCTGTCAGCAGCCCCTGTCAGGCTAAGCCCCCATGGTCATTCCAGAGATACTGATTATTACAATGAGATTTCAACATCTCTTGAAGATTCACATGACCTGGTTAGGATCCATAAGCACTGACAGTGAAAGAAGGAACAGAGGTCAAAGTCAGAGGAAGCATAAAATGAACCAATCAGATTATCACAACCACCTGCTGAATAGCACTTTTAACTGTGGACATTTTGGACTATTTTTTTAATCTATAGTTAACAAGATTAGTCTAAGCCAATCATCAAGTTGTCACAAAAAGTTACTATTCTTTGTAACTGCAACTGAGATCATGCCCACAATGTTTTAGGCAGTATCCCACCCATGGGAGTATCCCACCTTTGCCAACAAGCTTCCCAACTAAACCAACAAGAGACACACTAAGGGAGGAAATCAAGATACAATCCAAACTTTTCTAAATAGAAATCCTACAGGAATGGAGTCTGTTATAGCAGTAAATAGAAGCATGTTAACTGGACCTGACTGGCCCTGAATCTATTCCTCAGAAATTAGTCTATTTTTCATCATGGTAGAAGCCAATTTTTGGAAGGATTTGAAGTAAGAGAAGGTAATGGCTTTCTAGATCAGTTGAAAGCAAGAGCTCCATTCAGAGACAACATGGAAGAAGAGGGTTATGGGAAGAGCAAATTAGTGAGCAGTAGTATAAACAGGTCATTGAGAGAAAGAATATTTCCAGGGCTGCAGCTACATTTTGTAATAGTTTGAGCCATGTAATTTCCTTCCAATGTTGTATTTTAATATAGAATATTAACATTCCTGTGTTGTAGCAAAATATGCTAGTGTGGCATGTTGAACATATTTTAGGAGCCCAGAACTATTTTTATTTATTGTTCCAAGTGGCTGCTTAAAGTAAGTATGCTTCATCATGCTTGTAACGGAATCAGTAGGAGGGTTTGCTGGAAGACATTTCAGGATCACAAAAGGTTTCAAAGTTTGTTTTTCTTCCAAGGCTGAATCCACACCCTGGTTGTGAGAGTGCTCAAATCAGGTCCAAATCAGGCGGAGCAGGATTTGAAGCAACATCTCCTAGATTCTAGATTACTGCCTGATCTACTGGGCATTTGGTAACAGAAAGGGAGGGTTCTCACTCAGTCCCCTTCTCAGACCTGAGAAACTTTTCTGACAACACTTTCAACCAACTAAAGAAGAAAGAGTTGATGTTCCAGTGCTCTATCCCAGTGATTCTCAACCAGGGTGCCATGGCATCATGGGATGCAGCGAGATACTTTGAAAGGTGTGAGGAGATAAACAGATAAATGTAGGTTCAGGCTTGTCCCTGCCTGGCCAATCCCTGACCCCTACTGCCTGGCTCCTCTGCAAGGAGATAAACACTGCAACAGATACATTTGTTTTTGAAATCAGGAGCCACTCAATGCACTAAAGTTATAGACGGGTGCCTCAAGTCTGAAAAAATTGAGAACCACCTGTCTTGTCACAGCCATGATAGGGACAGGTGTGCACTTATAGTGAGTAATCTAATGTTATCATACACAGACCTATGGCTTTTGCTTCAGAAAGCCATGTCCCTATAAAAAGAAATAAGAACTTATAAATGCTGTTTTCCACATTCCCCACCCTGAAGCAAGAAGGTGGACTCTGCTTAGGTGTGGCTATGGAGTGCAGAAAGGATCTAGTTCCTCTCAGCTGTGCTCTGCCTTGGCTTTAGGCTCACTTATTTCTTCTTAGGGCGTTGAACTGTCTCATTGTTTCCTTGTGCCCTTGTTTAAATTGTGCCTCGCAGATCATATAACTTTAGTCAACCTTTGGCACAAATAATCATGATCATGGGCATTATTCTGTGGCGGGTGGTTTATAGCTGCTGGTCTGAACTTTGTAAAGGTTTTCCTCTTTCCAGTGTTCCTCACAAGCACTTGTGAGAGGGAAATGTGGCTTATTAGCAAGTTGAAATATTCACTCACTTGGTTCCTGCTACCAAGGAATTTGATGCTGTTTACAAATATTAGTGGGTTTAGTTGTACAATAGCCCTAAGAGAAAAGGAAATACTATTCCTATTACACAGACTGAGGTTCGGGGAAGTTATGTTCTTGACACCAGATTACACAGGAAACTTGGAGAATGACCTGGAACAAAACTATACATTCTTGGTTCACACTTCTGTGCTTTAGCCACAAAACGTACCTTCCTCCTCCACGTCATGGATTTTCACAACACTGATTCCCAAAGCTGCTATTTACCAGCTTAGCATTCTCAGGAGGCAATGGGTCATGAAGAGAGACAAACAATATAATCTTTAAAACAGCAGAACAGCTGCTTAAGCCTTCAAATATCATAATTTTTTCTGCCCCTCCCCCGCATTCTGAAAGGCTTGGAAATCTACCAAAATGACTGTCCCTCTGGAATAAGACCATTGTACCACAATTTGCTATTCCAGAATTGTTAATTTTGGTAAATATCCAAATGTAAACAAAAGGCCTTTGTCTCTGCCATTCTCTTCTGAGATCTAAAATCTGTCTCCTTTTTGATGCTAACAGTTGCTTTTAGCACAGAATCTCATTCCTTTCCTGATTCTCCACTAGAATGTCTACTTATCACTACATAAACACGCACAAGGAGAACAGTGACAGAGAAAGTGCTTGTTCCTAGTTTTATAGCATACAGACTGATGTCAGCTCTTAGTCATCAAATCCGGATGCTTGTCTTAACAATGGAAAAATACACTTCCCATCTAGACATTTTTCACCAGCTACAACTACAAACTTAGACTTGCCAATTTCCATTCGCATAGGCAAGTAAATATTATTGATGTGTAAATAAAATATAATTAGGGACAGATTCATAGTGGATGCAAATCAAACAGTTTCAGTGAAGCTAACAAGATTCCCACCAGCTGATGATTTGGCTCTTAGTTGTTTCATCATCATGGGAAAGATGGACATGCAGATGTTAAGCCTAGACTGGTAAGTTTTTCTGACCATTTTTCAAGGCTGCACTAACAGTAACCTAAAGACAAGATTTTTATCCATCTGGTCAATAATTTGCAGTGCTGCAATAGGACTGCAGGCAATTATGTAGTTTTCCACTACTTTTACTTATTGCTATCAGAAACCATGAGTTAGTCGATATCTGCATTCTTTTGAGATGAATTTGCCAGCACACTGAAGGAGCACTATTCACAGTGGAGACATTGTTTCCCAGACTATTCAAAACAATACAGGAAATGTTGTGTTCTGGTTCGAGTGCTATGCCGAAAGAGATTTTTAAATGCTTGTCCACGATGCTATCACATAGTGAGTTTTTAAACTCTTATGCTGTGAAAAACTACACAACATAATAATTCATTTATGGATTGTGTCCAACGTCAGAAATATGGATTAGCTGTGGCTGGTCTTTCTAGGCAGAAATAAACATTTAATTCTTGTCATTAAAAAAACAAGCCAACAAGAGATCAACCAGCTTTTGGGGGCTGCTTCATTTTCAATAATGAAAGATAATAGAAAATCTAATCACAGTAAAATCTATACAATTAGAACCAAGCCCCTGCCTAGCCAGCCAACTCAGGGCGTGCCAAGACACCGCTCAGTGCAGTCTCTGCTACAGGAATCTTGCCAACCAGGTCAGAGGTACATGCTCTGGAAGCCACTTTGCTGTTGCTGGTACTCTAAATAACAGCAATGTGTATGTGCCCCTAGATAGTCCCATCTCCTAGTAGCAGCACATCAGCTTATTTAGGGGTATGGAAACCCCTCCTAGAAAAGAACACCATGTCCATGAGGAGCCAAGACACACAGCACTGTCTTTTTCACATCTCTGGGGGTTATGGAAAACTCCTCCCTCCTTGATAGTCTTTCTCCCTCTTGTCCATTTATCTATGACTCCACTGCATTTATAGTGACATTAATGGGACCTGGATCAGGGCAGTAGCAGAGAGAGAAGAATCTTTGTCCTTAGATTTCAGATCAAGGCCCAAACACCTATAAGCAGTGAGTTACCCAAATAGGTATGGACTAGATGATAATGCTTCACCTGCTTGTTCTGCTCTGAAGCAACACTGATTTTTCAGAGACTGGAAGTTCAAACTGTTTCATTTACATTTAAAAAAATGGAGCTGACATTTTTTTGGCAGATTTTTAGGTTATGTCTAGAGCTGTAAAGCCAGGCCTTCCAAAACCCTCTCAGTTAAATTTCTGGCCTCCTACTTCATACACAAGCAATCCAAGTGAAGTCAAAAGAAGACAAACAGACTAAGTGTCCATCTAATGACTTCACTGGGGTTATATGGGCATAATGATTGTCAGATTTTGGCTCTAGAGGGCCTATCATGTTCCTGCCATTCCTCTTGGAAGCCATGCCCTGGAGATCAATTTCAAACTGTGATGTTAGTATTACTGTAACTGCTGAGGAAAGCATGCATTTTGGAGTGCATCCAGTGCCAAGGGAACTGTGCCAGCAGTCTCAATTCAGCCTTTAAACTGGGCATTTCAATGTTACCAGATTTTCTGAATCTACACTTTGGATTACATCACTATACTAACAGAACTGATCATGGGAGATAGATTATTTTTTTCCAGCCAGCATAGCCTGATGGTTGGAGATGTTAGTAGTCTATGACAAAACAGAATTTAATAATGAAACACAAAGCAAATTTCACCAAACAATCAGGCCCCCCAAAGTTGGAAGTCCATGAAATGTAGTAACATGCAGTCATGATTTGAAAACGACATAAATACAAAACTGGGACTGAGAGCAGAATATTAATGAAAGTTCAGGCATAATCAGGGTGGCAGTTTTTAGGACTAAAGTCATACAGGGAAATAGACAAAGGCAAATACTGAAAAGTATCTGAATTATCTTCACTTTCTTTAGCAATTAACAGTGCACTATAGTAACTTAAGGAGGCAACATAATCCCTTTGTAAATAAACTACAAGTTAAACAGAACCAATCTTAGCAGAAGTTAGCCTGTGATACAACAGTTCTCTGGTGTGTGGGGCATCATGATTTAACTAAAAAGACTATAATTGCTTTGAAGTCCAGATCAGGCAACTGAAAGTCACCCATTGGCTTGGACTCTTGAACAGGCCCCATTTAAGAAATTCAGCAGCAGCAGCAGGTAAACTCCTAAAATACAAAGATCCAGGTGTTATAGGAAACATTCCAATGATCTACAACATACCTGAGGGTGGAGAAAAAAGATATTTCAGCAGAATGGTTTCTAAGTAGAAGATTTCTTAAAGTTTTTCTTTCAGTTTTTCCAGGAGGCTCTTTTAAGGGGAAAAAGTAGAAAAATGTTGGAAGGAGTCCAAAGAAATATTAAACTGATCAAAGGATTTAGTGAGGATGAGAAGCTGAAGAATTTACTCTACTATAGCTTGAAGAAGAACTGGCTGTGAGGGAGAAGGGGAAAATGGTAACACAAAAAGGGATCATATATTATAGTACAAATACCTGGAAAGAATTAGTTTAAAAAGACATATTCAACAGAAAAAATGTAAATATTCTATAAAACTAAAAATATACAAGTTTACATTTAAATAACCAACCTTTTCTTATCTAAATATGACCACAATATTTCAACAGCTTTTAAGCTTTGCAACCAGGCAGGCTCCAGTGCCAAACACAATGTTATCTCCCACTGGTCTACACAACCCAATGGGCTCACTGGCAGAGCTGTTAAGGCATCTTGCTATGGCTCCAGGCATGGAGACGGTCTCATGTTGCCTCAGACAGTTGCCTCAGTCAATGGGTCATTGGTCATTCAGGTTGTGTAGTCAAAGATGACTACCATGAGAGTAGCCACATTGTTCCCTTTGCAACCCAATATCACTTGTGCACCTCTGACAACAGGGACAGACAGGCACGTCTTAACCACACTAGCTCAATGAGTCACCTAGGCTTCAGTGGACCTTTCACTTTTATGACACAATACAGCATTTCCAGCAGCTGCAAGAATCACTGCAGTGTCCCCCTTTCCACACTTGAAGATGCCACTGGTGTCTCAAATGCTTACCTCGATTTTCCTGAAGCAATATAATATAGATTCTGTCATTATCTCTGCAAAGAGTAATCCAAGTACCTCTAAGGGACAGCAGGAAAAACAATACTTTATAGTCTTATCTACACCAGGGAATTAGACTATATTCATCAATATACTATATTCATAAGTATATTTATAAATATACTCCCCACAGTAGCTACCAGCAGTGCAGTTCCACTAGTAGTGGCAGTTGACTAGACAAGGTGTCCCTGGCTGTTTGTTTGATGTCCACCTTCTCAGATGACACACCAGGGATCTCCAGCACTGTAAGCATGAAGTACTACAGCTTGAGCTAGAACATCACTGCGTCCTTGCTAGGGATTGTAACAGATCGTCTGTGGGACAGCAGAGAGAGGGACCTATTGTAGACCATGCACGCATCATGACCTGACCTGAGCTTGAACTATGTAGCAATGATGTAAGTTAAGCATGCACTGTAGACAATGATAAGGTGCATTAACATAATACAAGGAAGTGGAAAAGGATTGACATAACTCCAAAGCATAATCAAATATGGCAAACCCTTAAGTGTTAAGTATATCCATCTTCTCCAAAGCTCACTGTAAAAGAGGAACTAAAACAGTGCAAGTCCCCAAGGGAACAGAGAAGCCTGGCGGGTGGATCTGTTTTCCCCTTGAATCCAAGGCTATATACGCACAGTCCTTATTAATACAAATAAGTTTTTGCTATTGTGTATCCTAATGAAATTGTTGAGTTGTGACCAGAATAGTTTCAATAATCATCATCAGTCTCGCTCTCAACCCCAGTTAAAATGTAAAGTAATAGTATAATACCCAGGTACTAGTAGAATAGCTAACGGTTATGGCATGCAGCTGGGAGTGGAGAGTGCTGGCTTCTGTCTCTAGCTAATTTCTGTTTTTCAGCTAATGGCTACATAATGAAAATGCATAAAAAAGGCAAGCAGCCTGGGATTGGAACCCAGGGCTGTCCTTTCTCAGCCAGGTGCCTCACCTACCAGTCGGGGTCCCTTGTAAATACTAGCACAAAGTCAGAGTCATTCTATTACTTTTTCTCCTTCTGGTCCCAAAAATCTTACATCACTGTTTTGCACAGTGTTCCAGATTCAATATGAGGGTGTATGGCTCACCACCCCTAGTAGACAGGGCACTCTACTGGGACATGGGAGATATAGGTTTGGAGTCCTCAGGCTAAGTGAGTAATGTAACCCAGGACTCCCATATTCTGGGAGAGTGGTCTATATCTTGGTTGGTAAATAGTGACATAGTTGCTACTATTCTTTTTAAAAGAATAAACTATGCTTAGCTTTTTCCAAAAACTATTTGAAGGGTTCTACAATCCAGAGTGGGTTATGGACTCTGTATCTCCAGTGAACAGAGCAAGATACTTGAAGCACCAGCTTAGCAGTCTAAACTCCAAGGACAGATGGGTTTCCAACATGCTTTGGTGCTTAGCATTTTCTGTTGGCTGACTCCAGACGGCAGCTTCCTCAGTGTGCATTCTATAATGGTATAGGAAGGGCTGAAAACATAACTCTGGACATTGGACTCCACTCCTAGGGCCAGAAACCTCCAGGTTCTGCACAAGAAAAACCTTCTTTGGTTCTGGCTTTTGATTAGTATTTACAATTTCTGGTTCTTTAACCAAGCTTTGACTATCCTGTGAAAAACTCAGTCCAACTAATGTGTTTGCAATGATCTAGTGACTCATATAAATTTCACCAAAAAATAGTTTAACTTATGTCTGAATTACTTCTTGCTATATATCAATGAGACAACAAAACATTTTAAGAAGTTCTTTGATTTAGATCTAGCCAGACACATATGAAATCTATTGTAGTTCAGGGCATGGAGAACTTAGAGAATGTAGTACTAAAAATCTGGCCAACAAGAATTTAGTCAATAAAAAAACAGTTGAGTCAACCAGACAGGTCTCAGCAACACAAGTCAAGCCAGAGGGCCTCTTCCATGAGTAAGCCTGGACAATAGGAATTTATTAGCCATCAACAATGCACACAACAGCAAGAACCACAAATTAGCATTCTACCTACACTCGCATAGATCTCAGAAATAAGGATCAAGGGAAATCTGGGTTACAGTAAGAAGAGTCTGGCAAGGTTCTACAGATGGTTTTGATTGAAATAAGGGTTCAAGACACATGTTCCCATAAGTGATACTGTACTAAGGAGAGATGCATTCCATAAAGTTCAAAAAAATATTCCCAAATTCTCCAAAATCTACCTGTTAAGACAGTCTCCCTAACACAAGAAAAGGATAGATACTTATTTAATACATGTCTGTATTCCACTCTCAGTTGAACCCTGCCACTACCATTGGAGTCTTTGTAGTGACTAACCACAGGGGAGCACTTCTCTCAAAGGAAAGGAAAGGGCCTGGTTTACAAGGTGTATGAGGCAACTGGCTGGTGTCATATTGATGAATGGCTCCAGCATGGGAAAATACCATATTTAATTGCCTACAAGCATCTTCTTTCAAAAAATCCAAACTTGGGGTGTGTCTTTTAAGAAGGGAAGCTAATTTTCTTCACTGCAACAGAAGCATAGAGAAGAAGCAGTATGGAAAGGCTATCTTGCAAAATGCCTGTCTCTCCTCTTGGAACAGCAACCAAGCAGGGGCATGGGCATAGTCTCGTGGTTACTATTTCGCAGCCACTACTGAATTGGGAAACAACTGTTGCCAATTTGGCATTAGCTGTGAACAGGTTAACACTGGCCCTCACCCCTACAGCTAAAAGATAAACAGAAAAGTTTTTGCTAAAAGATAAACAGCAGCCATTTTTCAGCCTAGCCTCTCCATGAAAAAGCCAGCTCTAGGCCATAGGCAGACCTATAGTACAAGTACCTAAGGGTACTCTTCAAATACCTGAAAGCTTGCAAAGAACAATTTTTCCAACCATTTGAGTTGGTCTAATAAAAGAGATCAGATTTACCCAAAGAATCTTGTCTGCCAATGCCCTTAGACCAATACGACTACAACCTATAAACTCTAGGTCATGATGCTGGAAAAATCTTTTGTTTTTCAGTCCACCTTCCAAAAACAAGGTCCCCATCTTCTTGGGGGTTGTGGTATATGAGACAATATGATATGTCATATTTCCTCACAGAAAATGTAATCAGATTTTGAAAGCTGTCAACCAGTTTTGTTGGTTTTGTAGCTGTCCATGAACCTCAATCTATTTTGCTGCAGTGAGGAGTGGCATCCTTAGAATCTGTTCCACAGTGATGAACCTATTTTTTATGGCATGTAGGCCACATCCTTCAATTTCAAGACCATAGTAGTGAGCACATTCAAGTGATACCCTGCATGGATAGCATGGTTCTCCCATGTAGGAAAACAGTTGGCTATATGGAGATGAGTAGCCCCAGGCTGTATGGAGATGAGCAGCCCCAGGAGAGAATTCCACCCATAAGAAATTTGTGTGTGCACGCCAGGTGGGAAGTGTGTGTTGTGGGGGAAAGGAGAGAATTACTTCTTATAGAGTTTGAATGCAACTTTTTGTACTAATATGAGGGAGAGAATTCCACCTCCTTAGTTTCCAGACCCTTTCCATATCTTATGTTGCTGTCTTGATTACTAGTCCCATTACATCTACTTTTGTAAGCCGGCAGCTTTTATTTAAAGGGCTTTTGACATACTGGATCATATGATTCTGGTGCTGTCATGCCAAGTATGTTTGAACAGGATACTGTACCAAGAACACAAGGTGGAGTAGCCTCTAGCAACTTTCAGGTCATTAGCTATAAATGAGTGATTTTGCAATTCCTCATTTTCTTTTACTTATATACATTTGTATGGACACACTCAAATACACTTGAAAACTCCCTTTTTCGGATGACTAAATCCTGTCTTTTGTTTATATCAAGCTTCAGCAATACAGTAGGGAGCAAGCCAGGAAAACTTTAAGTGGTTATTGGACAGATTTGTTTAAGTTGCTCCCAATTCATTCCAGATTTTTGCAAGGAAATATTCAAAAGCAATAGAACAAGAGTCTCTCTTCTATAAGGCCTCTAGGCCACAACTGTCAAGTGAAAATATGCCAGAAATGTGGACATTTTCAAACATGTGTGCACCAGTCTGAACACCTTCCATAGCAGCTGTTTCCTATAAAGTTTGCCATGTAAGGGCAGATTCTCTCCCCAAGTTGCAGAAACTATTAGCGTGCTTTTATACCTATAATTAGGTCTCCAGAAACTGCCATGTATTGTCTTTGTAAATGGTGTTCAAAGATCAGTGTTTGCCACAGATTCCAGCAACATTTTAAGGGCCTCCAGAGACACCACTTGTTATTGACTAGGTCTTCAGCTAAAAACACTGCCTTTTAGGCTAATTGTTAAAATGACACATCAGTAAAACTATGCAAATATTTCATATGCCATAAACCACAGAATGAATGCATTTATTCAGAAAAGGAATGATTTCACAATAAGGGGACATTTTGAACATGCCGGGAGGAAAAATAGGGTGGAAGTAGTTGATCTACAAAAAAGGTAAATCCATCAGCCATTCCTTTGTTCAGTAGGCAGTGTGCCCACAGAGATACTATAGTCACAAGACAATAGTATTAACGATTGAAAAGTGGCTGTGCTGCAAAGCCATTATCTATAAAAGAATTATCTGTGAAGGCAATGTATTTTTTTCTGTATAACTGATAAAGAAGCCCAATATTACTTCCAACATTTTGATGGGGATAAGATAATATAGGGAAGATTTTTCCCAGACTTTTTTTTTTTTTTGATCCAGAGTGCTTGGAACACCATTTGTATTTTCTCTTGTTTAAAAGTTGAACTTGAATAGACCTTTGAAATTTTTTTTCAGCAAATAATTAATTTTCTGAAAAAAGAAAAACAGCTTTGGTTAACCAGAAACTATTACCATGCTTGACCCAAGCTTGCTAAATAGTTTTGGCTGGAAAAATATTTCCAAGATGAAATCATAAAACTAGGATAAAGGCCACTGTTCAACTTTGATTCTACACAGCTGATTAACTTATTAGGAACTAGAACCCAAAGCAAGGTACAGACATTACATTTATACCAGTATAAATGATCACAAACTGGTCTACACCCATAACCAAACAGAAGTTCAGCAGCCATAGACTGGTTTAAAATGACAGTACCCAGTCTAAAATAGACCTGAAGCAATGTAGTATCAGACTTAAGCAATTTAGGTTAGACCAGTCTATCAAACTTCTGTACCAGACCACCTAGCAACTCAACTTGTCACAGTCTGCTGGACTCTCCGGCTGCTTTTTGGGCCTCCATTAACACCCCACTTGCAGGGCAGCACGCTAGCCTCAGCCTGCACTGCTCTGCTCCTGGCTCTCACAGAGACGAATCAGAAAAGCGTCTGTCTCCAGCCCGATCTCCTGCCTGCAGCTGTCAGTGGTAGCAGGGCACTGGTGGGGTGGGGGAGGGGGAGCAGAGGCCACTGCCATATGGACCTGGCCCTGGCCACCCCAGACCTGAGCCAACACAGCTGTGGTGGGGGGGAAGGCGCACGGTGGGGTCCTCCACTTTCTTCCCCCCCACCCCCCAGCTGCTACTGACAGCCAGCAGCTAGTGGAGGTGCAGGGCTGAGGAGAGGGGCCATGCTGGCCAATCAGGGGTGGCCCGGTTCCTTGGCTGGGCTCAGCATTCTCCAGCCACCTGCTTGGAGGCATGAGGGATCACCTCCAACCTGCATGCCCCCCCTTCACCAAAGAGTGAATGTCTGTTCTATTTGCTCCCAACCTAACCTAGGGCACTTAAAGTAAAGCATGAATCTTAGATCATTTCTGCCTTGGGCTTTTTAAACATCTGTACTTAGCCCAGATGTCTGGAACTCAGGTGGCTGCTCTACCCACTCGCTATCGGGTCGTTCTCCTTCACATTCTGCACAGATGAAATACTAATAAATATTTTAGTATTTTGTACACAGAGAAACAGAATCCACAGTATAGTGAGAACAACCCATCCCAAGATAGCTATCAAGCTGGTGGGTAGGAAATTCCCCTGTGAGGAAAGACAAGAGATCCAGCTTTAAATCCCCTCCAAACAGATGAGGGAATTTAACCCAGCCCTTCCTCACATCTATGAGTACAGTAATGACTGGTCTGTTGGGTAAAAGAGCAGAGTGCAAAAGGCAACAGAACCACTTCCATTTTGTGAATCTAGCCTGTCATATCCTTTCTTTTATTTGTGAATCAAGTGCTTTGCTTCAGTTCTCTTGAAATATTTGTTTGATCCAAAATGATTTTTTAAATTTTCATTTCAGCAAGAAACAATTTTCATGTCTTTTCTTTTCTATTAAATTCTGAGTTAAATCTAAACATTTTTTTTCTGTTTTTATGATTAGCCAGGGTTAATCAGGGATGATGATCCTGCCTTGAGCAGGGGCCTGAAGTAGGTGACCTTGTGTGATCCCTTCCAGCCCTACATTTGTATGATCCTACGATTTGAGAGCCAAACCAAAATATCAGCAAGCCATACAACCATAGTCCTTGGACTGTTGGTCCTTTTCTTCTTATCTCACTAGTGTGATGTGTATATCTTGCTACTTCAGATATTGGTCCTAAAAATACATTACTATTTGCTTTTTCTGGATTTTATTTTAAAATTTAAGGAACACTTACAAGTAGTGGAAAGTTGAAAGGACATCAAAAGTGGACATTTTTGCTTACCCACTCATCAGTTCCCCGGAGAATACTTACTGCTATTTTAGTTTATTTAATCAGCTATATTTAGCTGGATAGATTCCGTATTCCATTACAGTTATAAAACCGCTCATATCATATTATCTTGTAATAAGCAAGCCCTTCAGAGTGAACGAACATAAACAAAGTATGTGTTTAGAAGTAATCACAAACAAAAAAAATAAAGTTTTGAACTTTATGTGCCTCAAGAATTAACAGTTTTCTCTCAATTGCCATAACAGACAGCAACATTTTTAATATCTTGTAAATACATTGCCAAGTGAATTCCACTCAGATAATGTCATTAAACCCCCAGTAAAAATAATCTGTAGTATAATTGTAATATGATAATGTGAAAGTCCAAAGGAACTCATTCCCAGACTACATCAGAAAAGCTGCTAAGTCAACAATTGGAGTAGACAATAACAGTGTGAACTGAGGGAGCAGACCTTTAAAGAAAGTTGCTTAAAATAGAACACCATTTAAATGTCATGGACAAGCTTAAGTATGACCATTCACACACTATTGCTATGTGAATTTACTCAGAATATTAGAATTTATGTAATCAGAGCTCTATTTATTAAGCAATGACAAGCTCCACTAGCTATATCGGTCATTTCCCTTGAGGCCTCTTTTCCTCTTCTTTGTGTTATCTTTCCTCATTTTCAAATATTTTTAAAGGAAAATCATTTCCTCAATCTTAGGTTTAAACTATACTGTACTAAACAAATATAATCACATCTGAACCCTCTGCACTTCCTTCCATGATCATTCCGTGTGCACAGAGAAGATGGCTATAGACCAAATGTAAAAGGCCGGAATGAAGGAAAAAAGAGCCAGCATTATAGGGATAAACATGTTCTTTCACTGTTCTCTCAGATGAAAAATATATGAGAGATTTTCATTGGTGGGAAGGGAGCTAACTATGCATGCAGAAATAGCACTGGTGTCATATACCAATAATTATAAGTGCATTGTCCTTCATTTTCCTGAGAAAATTCACAAGATTTTTTTTAATCTGTTATATTACCCATGTGATGTAACAACACAACATAAAAACAAATCCAAAACAGCCTTACAGCTGAGAATCCTGACACACTTATGCTAGGACACTGAAAATTATCATTCACACAGAAAACATGACTCAACTCACCTAAGCACAGGTAACATTTCCTATAGACATGTGTGCTATTAAAAATATATGGCTTAAGTCAAAGAGGAGAAGAATGGAGCACCACCACATTTGTTATGGATCCCAGGGTTACTTCTAGATTAAATACAGAAAAAAAATCTCCCAAGAACACACCCTCAGTAGCTATTCTTCTATAGTAACTGTTTTTATCTCTTATTTAGTAAAAGCCATCCTCATCTAACAGCTTCACTATGCAGGATTACATGAGAAACTGTTAAATTTATATGAAGTACCTTTGTTTTGAAGTTGCCCTTGATTTAAAGCCACAGCAGGAAAAATTAATTAAATTTAGAAGCAACCAAAGCCTCTAAGCAAAAATATATGGTACTGCTACGTATAATATGACCAAGTTATAATGGCTTTAGGAATCACTGCTTTGAATTTTCTTTGTTCTGTACATTTAAAATTCACTACTGTAATGCACTGAAAAATGTACACTTTTTTTGTATGTCCTTGATTGTTGTCTCAAGGGATACAAGAAAAAGAATGATTGTTATCTTCCCTACCCCAGTATTCAACATGATTCCCAATGCATATCTTAATGGGTGTAGCTGCTTAGGCATAATTACCTCATCACAGGAGGATGAAAAGAAGCATTCTTTCATTCGATTTGCGAAATACCATATTTGTACTTAGATTTTGAAAAATGTACATGGCTTAAATACAACCACCCATTAACTCTAAAGGGGTGCATCAACACATGTACTTTAATGCACAATTTTACTGTGCATTACAGCATCACGTAAAAATCATGACAACACTAATGTTCAGTAAAATAATCTACTGCGCATTAATCATCACTAAAAAACTATGCAAGTGCACTACTACACATGAGCACAGTCTAATGTGCATTTAGTACCCCACATTGGAGGTACTATATTTAATGTGCATTAGATAAGGCACATTAATGCACATGTAGACATGCCCAAGGAGTAGCATGATAACATTATGGGCCCCATTCAGCTTCCACTAAAATGTGTAAAAAGACTCACAACTGCAGTGAGAGTTGGATAAGTCCTTATAAACCTAGCAATCAGTGCAAACAAGATACTGAATCAGAGATGGATACACATAAAGGCAAATAAGCAAAATAAAGCCAGAGGAGCTTGAATTATGCCTCTAAAAAAGAAGTTAAAACTGATCAGGACTGCACTATGTTCAGTTACTTCATCATACTTCTGATCAGCCTTCTTCATATTGGTAGCCTATAAAAGAGCAGATTAAAATGGTACCTTTGTCTGCTAAACATGAAATTTGAATTCCATTACATGCAGGCAAGTGGCTAAAAATTCAAGAGGTCCCTTGCAGATTTACATTTGTATTTCTTCTTTCTCTTTAACATACATTATCCACATGCTGGGTAAGTCTACACAAGCATTTGATCCAGGGTCAGTTTACTCATTAGTAAACTACTTGTGAGTAAACGCTTCTGGGCAGGCATCTATACATGCAGGGAACCGGGAGCTGGGAGATTTCCTGCTAATGGAAGCAAACTGCTTCTGCTTTCTGGGGCCCTGAAATGGGCACCTGCAGCCATCAGGGAGAGCTCTACCCTGGGTGCTAGCAGGAAGCACTGGGCCAGGAGACAGCTGTTTTCTGGATGGGTCTGGGACATTACACCCAACCCCCAGGGGCTGTCTGCTGCCAGGGTATGCCCTGCCCTGGCAGCATAGAGTTCCTGGCCCTGGCTCCCTGATCAAGGGAAGGGGATTTGGAAAGAACTGTGGGGAAGAGGCAGGTCCCAGCCCCCCGCCATGATCAACTGGTGAGGCTGCTAGCAGCTAGCTCGCTGCTAACTGCCCCACTGCCAAATCGGGGCTGGCGGTTGGGAACTACCCCATCCCTGCAGCTCTTTCCAAGCTCTGTGCCTCGATCACCTGATCAGATCACAGGGCTGGGACCCGTCCCTGACCAGGACAGTTCCCAGTCCCCACCCCGCATGCAGGGTGGAGGCTGGGAAGCTTGTTCCCCACTCAGCTCTGCAAGTCCAAAGCTGGGTAGGGAACAAGCTGAGGAGCCTGTTCCTCATTCAGCTCCATAAGTGTGGAGCTGGGTGGAAAACAAGCTGGGAAGCC
Organism: Alligator sinensis; assembly: GCF_000455745.1. Classification (NCBI taxonomy): domain Eukaryota; kingdom Metazoa; phylum Chordata; order Crocodylia; family Alligatoridae; genus Alligator; species Alligator sinensis. The sequence goes on along the minus strand of NW_005841847.1, from coordinate 5,117,893 downwards.
TGTTCCCTGCTCACTTCCATGAGCGCAGAGCTGGGTGGGGAACAAGCTGGGGAGCTGAGCAGGGAACAAGCTCCCTAACTTGCTCCCCACCCAGCTCTGCACTTGTGGAGCTGAGCAGGGAACAGGCTCCCCAGCTCCCACCAGCAGGAAGCTCCCGGTGCCAGCTTCACACAGCGGGACTGGCTCTGGGAGGCCCTTATGTCTCTAGCTCTGTGACCACAGGGCCAGCACTGGAAGGTAAGGATCTCCAAGCCCCCCACTCCCCAATCACAATGGCAGAGCTGGGCTGGGAGACAATAATCTCCCAATTCCCACTGCTCCCAGCAGCAGGGAGAAATCTCCCACCCCCTAGTGGACGGCTGACCGGGAGCAGTTGCTCCTGGTCAGTCATGTACATGAGCACTACTGCACTGTTAGTAATCAAAAGTATATTTGCAACTTGCATTTGCAGGTAGCAAATTTACTCATGATTAGCAAGGTTTCCTGCGTAGTGCAGGTGTAGATGCACGTGCTTACTTCCTTGTAAATTATGCTACTGTGCAGTTAAGCATCTCATGTAGACATGCCCTCTCTTACTCAAATGGTCTGGACTGTGACTTTGGCCAGGATGACTCCTGAACCCCAGGAGTCAGTATTTGCATCTTTTTATTACCCAACACAGTTAATAGTATTTATGACCCACAAATTCAGGAGGAAACTTATTTAAACTAAAATGCCTCAAATGCACATAACTGATCAGACCAGGCTTTGTTTGCATTTCAGTACTTTTTCCTACCAATCTCTAACAGATGCCAACAGAGAGTATTCTTCCTCTTTGGAGCCTCAGTCCATCTGGAGTCTCAGACAGCTCTGGGCTGATTTTCTCCATGGTCATCAACAGGTATCAGCAATGATTTCTTTCTTCTCATGGGCTTATACCTAAGGGCTTACACTAGTACACAGCACTGAAAGGTGCATCCCTTTAGAGAGAGATGCTTTTTAAAATAGAAGAAAAATAAATATTGCAAGTTTAGGTTTATAAACTGATAAGGCAACCTGCTAGAACAGGTTTTATTTGTATCCACGACTCTTTCTTATAGACAACAATATGGTAAATGATCTGAAGGACTTCCTTGGCTGCTATCAAGACTTGCTTGAGACCATGAACTTAGTGTTTGGATGCTTAATACAACTGTAAGAATTTTTGGCTGTTGA
>NW_005841847.1:5112890-5116689 GCF_000455745.1 Alligator sinensis | reverse complement strand
GGAAAGAAATAAAAACAGAAGTAGAATGAATTGAAGTGGTGATTTAGCTCACTTTGTTAGAGCTTGGTTAGAGAGTGGTGCTAATATCAGGTAAGGTCACAGGATGAATTCTTTCAAGATGATCCTCTGAGGTCCCTTCCAGCCTTCCTTCTCTATGATTTAATGTGTTTGAAAACCATTTTACTCACAATATTCTGAATTACAGAAGAAAGTGAAAATGCTCCACTAACATATTGTTAATGAACAAATAAGATAAGTTGCACAGATCCATTGGATGTGGTGTGATGATTTAGGCAATCAGTCAGTGCCATTTATGAATTATTTTTCAGGTTACAAAACGCTGTATGCCTCTTTACTAAACTGCCAGCTCTGTTATGGGTGTGCAGCCTTTTGCATCCTTTGTTTTCTTTTAACACCCCCACCCACCCAAAGAGGGGTAGCAGAGACATAAAACTTGAGGGTTTTTCAATTAGATGCTAATCCATAGAAGTGTAATCACCGTAACAAATGAGCAAGAAATAGTGTGTCTGCAGAGAGGCTACCATGGCAAACTCACCTGCCAAGTGTCTGATCATCACCTTAGGGGGACTAATCAAGGAGTCAATTTACAGAGAGACTGAGCAGTTATAAAAGAAATAGGAACTGAGACATTTGATCTTTTCAGCCATCTTTCACTGGCTACTGTAGATAGACAGTTGGAGTCATCTATAACAGGAGCCCAATGAAACCAGGGAAAATCCTGGTTGTGCGAGTTCAGGATTCTCAGGGATTTCCTCGGGTAGATTGAGCTGGAGGGGAAAAATTCCATTTAGAAAGTTTGTTTCTCTAAAGATCTGTAAACTCCTGTGTTCGTCCTGAAATTAAGTAATGGTGAATCACAGATTTATAGGATTGGAAGGGACCTTAAGGGTCATCTAGTCTATCCCACTTCACAGCTGCAGGATTTGCTATTCCGAAACCATCCCAGACAGATGCCTGTCCAGTCTCTGCTTGAACATTTCCAAGGAAAGAGATTCTATGACTTCCCTAGGCAGCTTGTTCCATTGTATTATTATACTACAGTTAGGAAGTTTTTAGATGTGATCAGAAGTTCAATGTAAACCCTGTCTATGCCTGTATATGTTCACTTACATCTAGTAAGTATCTCCTGGAGTTTTAAACTGTAAACAAGAATGCTCACATCTTTAGCAAGATTTTAAAAAAGGACCACTTCAGTCAAAGGCTGATCAATCAGGACCCTCGAGACAGCAGCTGGAGTGTGGTTTCCAACTCACTGGGAAGGATACTAGACAAGATGGCTTGTAACCTGAGAGTAAGCCTAGAGGCTACATGGTAGGGACAGTGCCTCAGTTCTGCTCAGATTCCAGGGGCTTAAAATACCAAGGGGTCCAGCAGCTGGGATCCCTCACAGCAGTCTGGTCAGTGGCCAACAGAGGCACTCAGCCAAATTCCATTATATGCAATGACCAAGAGTTATGTAAGAAGAGCTTATTGGATTTGTGCAAGTTCCCAAAACTAATGCTCTCATAGTATTCATGTGAGATGTTCCAAGCTAACCTTTACTGTCATTCTCCAAAGTACAGACCAAGGACACAGCAGTCTGACTGGGACTAAATGCTTGGGGTTGGGGGAAAAAGACCCAGCTACTATATATGTGTTCTACACATTTTCTTAAGGAGCGCCTTCAGACTCTGGCATAAACTTTAGTAGTACAGAAATCTTTCAAATACGTCAACTTATGATCCTATGACCCCAGCTGACTTCCTGCCCTTTGGGCGGGGGGCTGGACTCGATGATCTTCCGAGGTCCCTTCCAGCCCTGATGTCTATGAAATCTATGAAATCTATGAAACTTAAGATATTATACCAGCCCTGTTACTAAGAAACAAACAACTGCAAAAAAAGCTTGACTTAGGATCACAGAGTGAGCTTTTTCAAAGATCCTCAGCTGTGGCCTAACAGGTCCTTGTGAAACCAAGGGGAATCTTATAAAAGATGAATGAGGCGCCAGTGCTGACAGCTTTTGAAAATCCCTCCCCCACCCCGCAATAGCACTTAACCAGGGTGATTTTCCTGCACAAAACTCTTTGACCCAGCAAGTGAACTTTTCTTGCCTCCTTTAAAGTTAACTTCACTGGAATAGATAAATCCAAAAAGAAAGCAAAAGATGCTTTAACAATTTACCCGCTCCCCCACAACCTCTTTTTTAATCTCTTCCACCTAGTTTCCAGCAAGACGAGACATCTGTCACTAATACTTCAAATAAACTACAATTATCCACAAAGCCCTGAAGGTAGCAACCCTTATTTTCTTTAATCATGAGAAAATGATAACAGCTAAAGCTTTTGATGTGTTTTTTAATGGATATATTGTAAAGGGTATGAAAGGTCTGTTCTGTATGATGTACATATTCAGATAGGTCCTGATTGAATTCCCACTGAACTCAATAGGAGTCTTTCCCTTCAAAATTATACTGGGCCAAATATACTTATTAGAATGGAGGTAAGTGCCAGTGGCTCATTTAACTTTAAGAAGATAAATTGCATAACTGAACAAAATTTGACTTATTGTGCAGAAAATAGGTAAAATTATGCAGTGTATACAATTTTACTGATTTTGTAGTGCTTGTTACTGTATCTGTAGAATCACTATGCGTTCCCCTTTGTTATTCTATAGTGATCAATAATATTGTGTGGTAATTTAACGGTAAATAATAGGCCGGTAATAGACTATGAGAAGTGGCTAGTAGTCGGTTCAGATTTGGATTTAGCTGATTTGGGGGGTAGTGATTCAATTTGGTGATTCGAATCACTGTCCGGAATTGATTCAGCTGCCGCCAAATTGGCTGAATCTCCGAATGGAACAGAAGCCGGCGGTGGCCAATCTCGGGGAGGGGCACATGCCCCCCCACCCCCTCTACACATTGCCTTCTTCTCTCTTAGAAGAAAAGCTGTGATACACAATTTGGTGATTATTTAGTAAGTAGGGAGGACTGAGGAGTTCAGAAGAATCCTTCTGCTTAAATGAAGTTCCTCAAACACATTGGGAATATTTTAACTATCAGCATCATATAAAATGCAGCTTTATGTCATGCTAGGCTGGTGCTCCAAGTATAAAATAAACACGCTGATGTGAAACATGGCTACGGTGACATTATGAACATACAAAGGATTTACCTCTGTCACAACCCAGTGATTTTGGTGCCTTGGCACTATGGAATTTCCTGGTCACATGAGAGCTCCTTTGCACGGCAGAGTGTTCTGCTGCAATTGAGAACCCGTGTGTAGGAGAGAGTTCCCACCAATTTGCAGTTTCCTTTGCAGGAGGCATTTCTTCTTTGCAGCACAGAAATGCACGGTGCAAAGAGTTCCTGCTATTCGAATGTAAATTTGTGCCCCGCTATTGGCCAATGCTAAATTATTCACACATGGCGGCTAGTAATTGGCTTGCTGGCCATTTAAAATTCCGCGCGACTTCCGCCCAAGTCGAAGAGCTTTGGGCAAGCTGCAGAGTGCCTCTGAAGTTATCTGACTTACGGCTGCCGATCGATAGACTGATCACCTATCGATCTTTCTTCCCGTCACCGAGCGCAACCCCAGACGTACCCCTTTCCCCACCGGCTTCGAACTGCGGACAGATTAACTGGCTTGGGCCCCGCCAGCTGGAACAACTCGTGTGGTTGTTCAGATGACTGGACCACCTGAGTCGTGATTGCAAGCGGCGTGAGCAAAGTTTTTGCAACCGATAAGTTGTGTCTGCCTCTCCATTCACCAGCCCGCCCTGACGTACGACCACTTTCT
>NW_005841847.1:5099409-5107080 GCF_000455745.1 Alligator sinensis | reverse complement strand
ACTGGCTTGGGCCCCACCAGCTGGAACAACTCACGTGGTTGTTCAGACGACCGGACCACCTGCATCGTGATTGCAAGCGGCGTGAGTAAAGTTTTTTGCAACCGATAAGTTGTGTCTGCCTCTCCATTCACCAGCCCGCCCTAACGTACGACCAATTTCTAACGTAACTCGAGTCGGCTCTGGCCATCCGAGACAACCTCAAACTAAAAGGAGTTCCAAAAAAGGAGGCTGAGGGGTGTGCAGGTACTGAGAGTGGGAGGAAAGCAGAGAAAAAGGGAGTGTAGCAAATTTACCCATGCCAGGAATTCCTAAACAGTCCCCAACTGAGCTGCTGCTGCCACATGCTCTGCCCACCCCTACTGTTGCTCTTAAAGCAGCAGCAGCAGTCAGGGATTGTTTTTGAGCCCCAACATGGGTAAGCCATGGGGCTGCTCTTGCTGCCAGGGCACGGACTCCACGGGAGTAGTGTGATCCCAGTGCCCCTCCTACTTTGGTGCCCAGGGCAGGTGTCCCTTTCACCTACTGCCTGCTTTACAGTAACTGCCCACGAGCCTGCTATTACCCTGTTGCAAGTGGAAGTAAAGCCACAGTAACTTTCACCTCTTTCATTTAAAGCTAGGCTATATTAATTTAGTTTCCACTTATCAAAAGGATATATATGGATATAGAGCTTCTGATACACAACAGATTTCTGCCCCCTTTTACCATGTAGTGAATTGTCTGGATATCCTAAATTGTCCTGTTAATGCTACAGACCAGAGCATTCACTATTGTCTCAAGAGAAATAAGCTGCAAAGCTGACTTACTGCTACCCTTACTTACACTGAGCAATGCCTTTATTCTGCAGGTAGTTCCTACTCATGGGGAGCATCTACATGTGACGCTACATCACCATAGCAATGCACTATGGTGACGTAGCACCCGCGAGCAAAACCTGTGATGCTGCAGCTCCATCATCATAGTTATAGCGCATCGCTACAATGACGTAGTGCCTAAAAATAACTGTGCACAGTGCACATGGTGCAGTACCAGCTCTTACTGCACCATCTTTTAGTACTTCCAAAAGGAAATACTAAATGACAGCACAGTAACAATGGCGTCATAGTGGCATGTGTAGATGTACTCATGGAGTAGTTACTATTCTACATGGCCAAGGTAGAAAAATCTGGCCTTTGATGAATTATTATATTGTATGCCACAGAGCAAAATTCCGCTTGTGCTTAAACCTAAAATAGAGCTATTGAATGGTGTTGTTCTTCATTTACTCTCGCATAAGTGAGGAAAGAATTTGAGCCAATTCTGTAGTTTTACATTGACTAGCCTGGATGGAAAATTTACTGCATTTGTACATTTAACTATAAAATCATTGTGACAATAGCAACATTGGATCTAAAAAACTAGGGGACCCATTTTAAAGATCACTTAATTCACGATAAATGCAGATGCATCTTTCTTACCTGCTAGACGTATAATTTAACAAGCAGAGCACAGAACATTTTTCAGCCTTCAAGAGTTGCATGTTTTCAAGTTTACTTTTTAAAAATTGTTGTAAAATATAAAGTGGGTAAAGAAAATGGATTCAAAACAAGAGTCTCTCTCAGGGGATGGACAAATAATCAAATTAAAGTGAGCTAAAGGGTTAGAACAGGGGTAGGCAACCCCTGGCATGTGTGCACACAAAGGAATTTTGCTTGGCACGTGCACCTCAGGACAGATGGCAGGGGAGCTGAGGGGCCCCATCCTTGTTGTGGCAGCGCAACCCCAGCCCCTTCCCCACTGTCTGCCTTGATGCACATGTGTACCCGCCTCCAGCAATAAGTTGGGCCAGGGCTATGCAGACCTGGATGCAGCTGTTTGCAGCCTCCCCACTACCTGCTATGAGCAGCCTGGGCTCTGTGGTGGGCATCAGGGGCCTGCCTAGAGCCCAAGCCAACAGGCAGCCAGGAAGCTGCAAGTGGCTACACCAGGGTTCATGAAGCCCTGGCCTAGCTCATTCCTGGCAGCCCCTCTTGGCTCCCTCGTTGTCCGCCCCTGGCATGCCTACAGCTACCAAGTTGAAGTTGTGGGTGGTTTCGGCACTCTGCCCAAAAATGTTGCCAACCCCTGGGTTAGAACTTACTGCAAAGGAGCTGTCATGGAGTGACTGTCCATATGTCCTCAATTAGCCCCTCATAAGTGAAAGCCAAACTAGGACAGAGTACTCCTGAACAAAATGGACCAAGCTGCACCAAATTAGCATTTACTTACGACAGGAGAGGCAAATAGTTACCATACATAAAGCTGTTCCAGAGTATGTCTAACCTACTGTTTACTTGCTGTTTTTACCTTCTATCTTCCAGTCACCAGCTGAAAGCACCTCACTACTAGTGGTAATACCAATGTCATTCAGCACCCAGGGATGAGATAAATAACGCAGGCATATCGTTCAGGATCCTATCTGTGCATTCTTATACGGATGACACATCTGGCAGAAACATTTTGTTATATATATATTCCAGAAATATGTAACCATTTGTTTCTGCTCTAGGTAAAGAATTTTAAACAATATAGTTTTCTTTGCATAGTGTGACTGTGCTTGCCACCAAACAGCCAATATTAAGATGATTCTCTTAGTTTGTTCCATGGAATTCCACAACTGCTTACTTCAATAGCATCTCTATTTAGTTTTTAGTATATTCCATGATCTATAATCTGAGTGATCACTGATCATGCTCTAAAATGTTTTCTCAAAAGGGGAAATGACAACGCTCCCTTTCAAAACAACCTAATAAGTCTTAAACAGCATGTAAAGAGAGGTGATGGGGAAGACAGCCTGGTCTGTATTTATGTTCTTTGACACATACAGTCTAATTCTGTCATTGGTACCTTGAAGGCCATAGGAGTTTTACCCAGTTTGGCATTTCAGAATTGAGTCATTATAGTTCAGCTTCAACCTTTCAACAGAGTAAATGAGTAAGGCCTTAATTGTGCTCCAGCTGAAGAGTTTTGCTGTTCACTTTACAAAGAACAAGATTAGCCCACAAGTATGCAGGAACAACCTGGCTACCATTCATCCATGATGAATTTGTGACAATTCTTTATTTTAAATGGGAGAAGTCAAGTTTAGATGGCTAAGACAGCTTTCAGAATCTCTACCATAAATAGCATTAAGAGATGCAGAAGAACCTTTTCTTCTCAAGAAAAACCAAACAACCCAGCTGCAGCACTGTGGCCTCCTATGGTAGATACATTCTGAAAATGGGCAGTATATTTTCCAATGATCAACACAGAATACTCACTCTGTTTTCTATTATGTCAGTGTTTATTGCCTTCTATTGTTGGCTACAAATGTCCAACTCAGGATCCTTAAAATTCTGGTTTATTAGACAGATTGAAACACTGTAATGAAGTTAAATCATAAACCTTGGGGCTGCCCCCCACACACACACAGTAGCAAGCTACAAGAGTCAGGTATACCTATCCTACAAGCGCTGGAGTCTGCCGTCGATGGCCAGTCAAGATTTCTTTCAGCATAGTGTTATCCTCCAGAAGGGGGTCACCAGCTGGTCCTTCTGGCTGGACAGGTTGGGTGCTGGTCAAGTTGGAGATCAAGAGGGCGCCCCGAGGGTCACTTTTCACTGCTTTTTATCTGTCCTTGGCAGACGTTGGTGACTCCCCAGTTTTCAGGTTTGCCCAATCCAGCGGTCATTGACCCTCATGGGACTTCCTCCTCGGTGGCTACTGGATGGCATCTGTCAGCCCCAGGGGTCGTCCGCATGTACGTGCAGGTTTGGGAGTCCGTTGATGAATTTTGAATAGGGCTCTGGGAGCGGTTGATCTGGAGATATTCAGCCCAAAAGTTGGTCCCCGGCATTGATTAACTCAGGCCAGGACTTCTAGCCCTTGATCAATGACGTTTAGAGATGTCCCGGTTGCTACATTGTCTCCTATTGATTTCTTCCGTTGGTTGATCTGCGGTTTCCCTAGGTGTTAATCGCTGTCTGCTACTGTGTTACACATTCAATCATTGATTCACTTGCTCTTTCAGGGGCCTGCCTGATACAGGGAAGTGGCAGTTTGACTCCTGCCCTTGTTAACATTGTTACTAAACACATTTACAGCTGAAAGGTGAGGAGTATAAAATATAAGCTACAAATGCCATGGCACACAAATAGATAAAAATACCAAAATACACGGGGAGATACAAAATGCACACACACAAATTTTAAAACACAATTCCTTATCTTAAAGTGAAAGAAAGAAGAAGGAAGAAAAGGTAGAAGAGGAAAAACATATCCAAGGAGGGGAGAGCAACTGCAGGCAAGTGGAAAAGGGGACTTTCTGCTACACTATTAGATGCACAAAGACTAAACTGATGAATTTTGCCGTTAGGAAACTCATTCTTCTCTTTCAAAAATGGAGGAATTGTACATTTCTGGGAGGCGTGGGGAAGCCACCAGAAAAAAGAAATAGTACGGCCTAATGTTTGGGAGTACTTGGTACCTGTTAAGGTACGTTTGATGAGAGTGGGATATGTATCATGCATTAATCCATTCCACTCACCACTTACCCTGACTTCCTTGCCCAAAATGCACACCGAGTAGTCCACAGAGAATGGTGACATTCAGCCACTCCAAGTCCTCACTCTAAACAGAGGAATGAAGATCCAATATGAAGCTGACATATGGAGGGAAGTTTGTGTGTGGAACCATCTTAGGCACCTAGTTTTAGCTTTATCACATGAAGAGTTAAGCTACTGTAGTTATTATTAGGTGTTGTCAGGATTTAATATAATATCGTGGGAATAAAGAAACAAGCTCACACGATAATTAAATGTACTTTGATGTTTATTAAGAACAGCTACTATTGTAAAATTACAGTGCTTGCATTCATGGATTATAGCTGAAGTTCTGTCAGCATTTTCAGTGCAATACTTATTAAAGCAAGTTGTGTTCACTGTTTTGTTTTTTTATAGCTAAACAACAAACATGGCTGGATTAAGAAAATGTTGAAAGAAAATTCTTACCGTGCATTCAGGTCTACTAATGATGGGCATGACTCCCACAGAAGGCTGTAACTGTTACACCAAGGCTGAATTTGGTCCTTTGTTCTTTAAGTGATTCACACAATGAGAGTACGGAGAGTGTATCCTCTTTTCTATGACTCTAGATAGGTAATTTGAATGTTTAATTCAACAGCTTTTTTTGCTGATGCATGTATATGACTGTTATCATGTGATATATGTCCAGGTGCTTGTTGTGTCCTAGTACTTGTGTACAGAACACTGGCAGAATTTGGTTATGCACCTACTAAGTTTAAGTGAAAAAACAAACAATTCTCTACTTATCTTACATATACATGCATGTGGCATATACATGCATACATATTCCTATTATCTTATGAAAAATATCCTTCTACTTCCACATAAATATTGGTATTTGCAGCAAGACACAAAAACGTTTTATTCTTAATCTTATCACATTCAAAACTGACACCAAATTTAAGATCAGGATTTGCAATGAGCACAAGTCAGAGCAGAATTTAGTCCAGCATGCATAGGAAAAACTCATAATTCTGTATTTTATCACTGATGACTAAAACACAGAAGACAACCAAAGAAAAGGAAGAGAACAATGAATACGATTCATTATTCTGTTCTAGTATCTCACTGTATTGATTAAGTAAAATACTTTTTATCAACCCTGGGTATTTATAAGACCCCTGCTATCGTAATAGCTGAACATTTTGTAAACTTTAATGTATTTTTCCATGCAAAATCTCTAGGAGTTAGGGAGGCAATTTTACTTACTTTTGAGGCTGAGACACTAGAGGTCACATACAAAAAGATATTTAGAGACCTACATCGCCTTGATTACAGTTGGAATTAGATGCTTAAATACCTTAGAGGACATGGATTTAACCAACTTGTCCAAACCTTGGAAATCTATGCCAGAGCAAGGATTTGAAGTCAGGACTCCCCAGTCCCAGGCCAGGACCCTAAACTAATACATCATTTTTCCAGGTCCCATCAGTGACAGGAGGCTCAAAAGAGTTTGGGGCTAGAGGGGACTATTAAATCATCTAGTTCTATGATACAGCCCTTAAAACTCTACCCACTTACCCCTATGTTGAACCCAATAATCTTTCTGTAGCTAAAATATATCTTCTGGAAAGCCATCCACTCTTGAGTTGAAGACACAAAAAGAGCCACCAGTTCAGAGGCTGGATTTTCAGACATGCTGAGCCCTACAAATTCTATTAAGTTAAAGGAAGTGGCAGGTACTTAACACCTTTGCAAATCTGGTCATTTTAACTCAGGCAACAAAATACATATTTAGCCAGCTCAGTTTTTAAAGGCTGGTTTACAGATTAGGTAACATAAGAGCAGTGTTCTCTGTGTGAGTATGATGGATCTAAAACTAGCTCCTTCACAGTCTAGATTTGACAAAGAGGATTTTCATTACTTTTTCTCCACTAATAATTACTTTTTTCTGGTATAACCTGAAATAAGTTTTCTCCTTTTGAGTTATGTAAATTGTGGGCATCAGAATTAAAGTTAAAATTTGCTGTGCTTCAGCATAATTGTTTCTCATTCACTTTTCCAAAATATCAAGACTAGTTCAACTGACAATGGATGCTAATTATAGAAGAGTTTTTAACATGTATGCTTGTTGAAATCTATTTTTCTAAAGAATATATACTAGTTGATGACAAACAAGAGATATACTTATGGGACAAAATTTTGATTCACTTAATTTCACTGTTGTGGACATCAAGGAAAGGCTCAAGTCTTCTATTAACTGTTAGTAATATTATTGACACTTTTAGAAAATATTGTATACAATAAACTGCAATTGTTTTAGTTCCAGCCTCAGCCTCATCCAGTGTTAATTATCACAGCAATGTTACACTGCTGTCTTTAAAAGAAATGCAAAATTTAGGAGATTGGGAATAGGATTGGAAGCATGTATTTTTAGTTAGGCATTTGGTAATAAAGACAAATTATTAGCATTTAGTGTCATGTCTGAAACAGCTAGTAGTTCATATTCAAATACTTGCTGGATAGCCATTTCCCATCACACATGCAAACAACTGCATCCTTGTTGGCAGCTTCAGTTAAAAAAAAAAAAAAAAGCAAATCTGGCATCAATTCTGAATTATGCACTTGTCCCCAGAGCTAGTTCTCCCATATGTTGTGGTAGAGGGAAATCAAGGATGCAATGCAAAAAAATGCGGCTGCTTTTGCCACATGTTTTCCATGAAGGATTTTATTCTCCAGAGCTGGCAACCAGGCATACAGATTTAAGATACTTTGAGTGCGTCTACGCATCAACATATTGCTATGGTTCTACTGTCCCATACTTTAGTACTTCCTTTTGGAAATACTAAAGCACAGCGTAGTAACCACCTGTACTATGCCATGCACGTGGCACACGGTTATATGCTACTTCACCGTAGCAACATGCTAAAATAAGGGAACATACCACTACGGCCAAGTAGCTGCCAATCACATGTAGACTCACGTGATCGCTACATTGTCATAGTGTGCGATGTAGTGCATTGCTGTGGCAATGTAGGGCAACGTATGGATGCACCCTTTTACAACTGACTGAAGTGACTATTCTTCAATGTACATACATAGGTTCTCTCACAAATAAATTCTTAAGTGTTTTCAAGAAAAACTATTTCATG
>NW_005841847.1:5050934-5099378 GCF_000455745.1 Alligator sinensis | reverse complement strand
GAAAGAGAAAAAAATCCCAATCCGTACTCAGATGTAGCAGGCAGACTGAGCACTGTTTACATTCCTTCAACAGAGAGAGATTATACAAGAATGCCAAAAATTCAACAGAATCTCCTCAAGACACAGTTCTGTCCTTGACAAACCATTAGAAATATGAGTGATGGAAATTTCCACAAACCTGTTCTGTCATTTTCCAATTTCCCTGCCTAAAAGTTGCCTATTGGCTAGTCTTACATTACTGTGTAAACACAGCACTATCACATACAGTTAAATAATGGCCTTTTAGTCAAATACTTTGTTAACCTCCTGTTCAGTTTCACATGCTGCAAATGTAAAGGACTTGGAATGACAAGGTTAGAAAGACATCCGATTTTCACAAAAAATAAAGATTTAACATATTTTTACAACTGACTGAAGTGACTATGTAATGTAAGTACAGAGGTTCTCTCACAAATAGATTCTTAAGTATTTTCAAGAAAAAACTATATTTTCCTTTGCATTTATGTTTTAAACTTGCTATTTCAAAAGAAAGTTAATGATCTTGTACAATGTGTTGATACTTTCCCATTTCAATGGTTTGGTCATGACATAGACTGTAAATGTTTGGGAACAAAGCGTTCCAGCAACTACCGATTCTCAAAGACAACACTTTGTTTTAATTTGTGATACATCCTTGATACAATCATTTTGATATGAAACAGTTCTTTGTTTTCCTTTCCTTTGCTGTATTAAATAATACTGAAGGCTAACAAGCTGGAATGAAAAATAGACGATTAGTTCTGTAGATGTATAAAAGCCTGCAAAAGAGGCAGATCCAGCCTTTGATACTCATTCTGTGTTCCTCCCACTTCCCCCACAATTAAAATGCACAATACAAATCAACAGTAAAGACTACTTATGCAACATTGCTACAGGTAAGTATCCACTACCTTATATCAGAAGGGGACTGGATGGCACAGAGGGATTGCTAATAGCGTATGAGCCATTTCTCGTTTAGTTTCTTGATTTACATACAGCCCAAAGTCATGAGCAGTAATTTGTTGGTAGCCAAATTAGTTGGTCTCAGTCAAACTTCTAATGGACACCTGCATATATAGTGGGGGGTGAGGCAGGACTAGAACAATCTATACCAGATACCACTGAGCAGAGATTAGAAGTGAATGTTCATGGAAAATTAACCATTTTTTTCTTCCCTACAAGGACTCACTCTATTAATGTGTATGAAATGCACTGGCAGGACCTCACCAGGGACCTTGCAATAGTAGTGTGATACGTCACTGCAAATTTCACACTCTGAGGCTATCAAGCAATTTCACAAGCAATAAATTTGCTTTGGAAAGGGAGTTGAGGGAGACATGGGAGATATGCAATAAGCAGCTCGCCTGCATTGGAAGATAAATTATATTGTTTGAAAGAGCATGCTGTTTCATCTCAAGACAGACTCTTTCAAACACCCTATCCAAAATGTCATCACATATCATAGGACTGATTCAGATTTAAAGAGGGGGAGGGGAAGAACCACCTTACCCAAAATCTGGCTGCCATAACTGGGCATGACCCACTGAAATCTAGGGCAGTAACTCAAACCAGATCAAAACTGGACTTTTTTTCTAGGTCACCATGTTCTAAGCCAAAGTGAGCACATACAACACAGGGAAGAGGTGAGGACAGATGAGGAGCTGAGCTTGGTAGCGTCTGAGGGAGCAATTTGGAAAGTGTAAGTGCACAGAGTGGATTGTCTCTTCTATGCATTGGCAGAGCAGTTTTGATGTTTGATTCAACAGTGACTAATGAGAGAGAAAAAGATGGTAGTGCTAGGAATAAAAATATAGGAAGTCACTGATATCTTATACCAAGTCACTAAACATGAGTGGAAAAAAGTCACAGGAAGGTCTTTTCCCATCTATATAAAAATCCAATCAAATTTCTCATTTTAAATACTACTTACTGAAATTTTATTTTTTCCATTTACAAAACAATCAGGAACAAATCCTAATTTCTATCTTTTCTTAAATAATCACCAAGCAATTGAGAACAAATAGCATTTTTTTAAACCAACTGTTTATGTTATCTGATCCTTGCTCATGGTGTTACTGGTCACCTAAGTCCCATGGCATTGTTTCTACGCTCTGATGAGACATCCAACATTTTTTTAAAAACAGAAGGATCATATGTAACCAATAACTAAAAACTTCCGAATAATTCATTTACATTTTAAGTTTGCTAATAAATATTTGAGGTAAAATTCACGGAACTTCAGGGATTCTTAAACAGCTGTATTAATAAAAACCTGACAGCCAAGGAATGCCAAGTACTCACAAGGAGTGAGACGCATCTCAGTGGTTAGTTTCTATTTAAGCCATTTGATCCATCTGTATTAGTTAGATTCTTACAGAAAGAGAGGAGAATCTGGAGTTTGGTGGTGGGGAAAATTACAAATATTTTTAGATTTTTTAAAATGGTAAATGTTAAAGAGAATGCCATAGAATTATGTCTGAAAAAATAAGGGTTCTTACTCTATTTTTGACAGCATAAAAAAAAAATGAAAGTTTGTTTTTAAATAATCAACAATAAAAGTCTCAAGACAGACTTTCAGACACTTCATCCAAACTGCCATCATGTATCATGATTCATAGGACTGATTCAGATCTAAAGTAACAATTTAAATGACATGTTGAACTGATCAAGATAGGCAAAGATCAGAAATAATGACATTTTCTTTAAAATTACAGATGTTTTTCCCTTTGAGTTTACTAAACTTTTCATTCAGTTCCAATAAAAATGGAGAAATAATCAGTTTGGTGTAAAACATTATCCACTGCTCAAATGCCTGTAGAGCATACAGTACAAACAATCCTAATGATGTCATTAATTTTATGTTACTTATGATGTTAAATAATATCATTAATTTCTATAGCTTAAAGGAAAAACAATCTATAGGAATATAATTTTTATAGCTGGAACAAATAATATTAGATACAGTGTACATTGTAGTTCCTCTCTTTATAAACTTCTTAAAACAGAATCAAATTTAAAACCATGGTTTAGAACAGCTCAGTTGTCTAAGCAGTAGTCAATCTATTATTTATTAAAAATAGGTTCAAAATCTTTATTGTTTCCTTTTTCATAAAAGGCATTCAGATTCCAGATCTAGATTCCAAACATTTCCTTCTTGCAACATTACTGTAGGTCAGTAGAGGCCAAACTTTTTTGGTAGACATACTATATATTATCCCTACACCCTCCCCAAGTGCCATTCAGATCCCCTTCTCCTACCCAATCTATTGTTCTACTTTCTGCCTCCTGCCCTGATCTCCCTGCCCATCTGCTGCTCTGCATTCTGCTTCCTGCTTTATCTGCTGCTGTACTGCCTGTCCCCTCCCTAGTCTGCTGCATACACACACATAGGCTGCCCATGTCATTTGTGGCATGCATGCCACATGTTAACCATCCCTGCTGTAGGTGATGCCATACCTTTACAAAACTAATATATGAAAGTTTCAGTATTACCACTGACTTTGTCCATCATATCTTTTATTTGTTTGCTGACTTGCTAATTTCATACACAATAATAAGGAAAAAAATGTACATTCATAAACATATAGGGCATGTCCAGATGAGCATGCACATGCAATTTGTAGCACCACAGACCCACCTGTGGTGCTACAAACCACATGCACCGTACATGCAGGAATTCATCACGCTACTAATTTGCAGCACAGTGACTGGCATATGGCCTTCCCTCTCAAAAAGGGATCTCCTGGTGTGAAAAAAAACACACATGCCAGAAAAAAGTAGCACGGCACACATGGTAGAAGCATACACTGCCTGAAACAAAAGCCTGGCTGGCCAGAGCCATGCTCCACCTGCCAGCCAGGCTCTGCACACTGAGATCGCTGCTACTGCTGCCCCAGGAGACCCCCAAGACCCTAGGTAAGGCCGCTGGGGCTAGCCAAGGTGCTAGCCACAGCCCCCTTTACCCCACCCAGTGCAACTTGCCATGCACCAAAGCGTGCATGCAGGGGCTTTGTCCCCAGGGAATTCACATTCCCGCTCATAGGGACACACCCACAGTGTCCTTTTAATGCAGTTATACGTTTGTTCCTTTATACCACAGGCATCATTCTATAAAACTATTGGAGTTGTACAAATTGCTGAATAAAACCAATGTCATACAACATGGTAAGTACTGGTGATGAAACCGAACGCCCAAAATAAATTTAATCTTCATCTCTTTGGTCCTTTTGTTTTCCCTTGCTGAAATTCTCCAATCACTGATACGATCAACTGATTTATGCTTATCTGCTAGCAGCTGGTAAAGAAATATGGTCACCTAGAATAATGATGATTCATGCTGTACCTACTGTGCGGGCCGGGAGCGACCCGAGCCCTTTTCCGCGCTGCACGCGGGCTGTGGCCAGCAGCCCGGGCACGCTGGGTCGGAGAGGGAAGGCCGTCGAGCTGGAATTAGGCACAAACGCGTAGCGGTAGTTTTAAAGATTGTTTACTTACACCGAGATGGCAGTGGTGTAGGCTGGAAAACTTGCTTGAGTTGCGGTTACAGACAGGAAAGAAAACAAAACTCGAACCTGCAGGCCACGAGGGTACGTCGCAAAGGGTTCCGGCGATGGGAAGATATAAAATATGAGGGTACGTCGCAATGGGTTTCAGCAACGGGAAAATAAACCTGTAGGACTCGAACCCGGGTAGAAGAGCTCTGAGATCGGTCAAGGATTCACACGAAGTTTGCTAGGCTCCATGGGTCCTTCTGCTCCACACGAAGTTTGCTAGGCTCCGTGGGTCCGGTTCTTTTGCACGCGGGAAGGGATACATCTGGACTGCGCTCGGCGACGGGGAGAGGCTAGAGGTTGATCAGACCTCCGTTACCTGCTTAAAATGCGTTGGGTCCGTAAGGATCCGCAGCGCTTAGAGATCTTCACACAGTGTGAAGTCTCCTCCTCCCTTGTTCGTGGAGTCCTCCAACTTGGGCGGAAACCACTCAAGCCTTTTATACGGCTAGCAAGCCAATCACTAGCCACTACGTGTGAATAATTTAGAACTGGCCAATAATGGGACTCGAATTAGCATACAAATGGCGGGAACTCTTTGCAACGAGCATTTCTGTGCTGCAACAAAGAAATGCACCCTGCAAAGAAAGCTTCAAATTGGTGGGAAATTCTCCCTTGCACCGGGGTTCTCTTTTGCAGCAGAAAACTCCACCGTGCAAAGAAGCTACAATTTAGTGGGAACAATTTAGCAGTGCCGAAGCACACAAAAACAAAAATCACACCCTTTGGGTTGTGACACCTACTACAGGGATAGGCAAATACTGCTCACAAGCCAGATCCAGCCCAACAAATGATTCTGTCCTGCCCAGGGCTGCTCCTCAGAAAGAGAACTGAACCTGGCCCACAACTGCCCTGGCTCTTGGCACCTCTTGCCTTTCTCCCTTCCCTGGCTGCAGCAACAGCAGCAGCTCTAGCTCCAGTGGTCAGGCAGCCACTCCCCTCCCCAGCCTGGCCTGCTCTGCACCCCACAGCAGTGGTGCTGTGCTGTCTTCCCATGTGTCACTTCAGGCTGCACCACATGGGTGCAGCCAGAACACCTAGTGCAGCTCCTGCCCTACCCTAGCATGGTTCCTGCCCACCCCAAGTCCCTGGCATGCAGCTGGGTCAGGCAGGAGCCACATCAGCTGCTCCACTTTTACCTATATGGCAATCAGGAACACAGTGTGTCACTGGCCCGGTCACATGCCAGGGACTTGGGGCAGGGTAGGTGGTTCAGGGAGAAGGGGGGAACACAGCACAGCACCAGCCTGGCCAGGCCTGGATAACCCACAGTTGCTGCCCTGAGTCCCCAGCATGCTTCTTCAGGCCATGTGGATGCAGCTGGAGCAGCTGGTGCAGCTTCTACCCAACCCAGCCATGTGCCAGGGACTTGGGGCAGGGAAGTGTGTGCAGGGAGAGCTGTATGGAGCTTGTGTGTGTCTGTGGTCCTCAACAACTCACCAAAGCGGCCCTCCAACAGCAAAAATTGCCTACCCCAACCTACTGTCTATTGACAGGGAAGGCAATTATGTATCCACTTCTATACAACTGTTTCACCATGCTTTGAGAGGTGTGGCTTTGCTCTACATCTCTTGTAGGCTAAGATCACGCATAGTCTTGGCCTCTTGAAGGCTCAGATCAAGCGTAGTCTATGTTTGCCTAGCAAGGGAAACACCGTAACCATGGAGGTGCTCTTCCTAGTCCTCCCGGGGAAGACCGCTCTCCTGGCATGTGGATAGTACCTGCCAAGGTAATGTATAGTAAACCTCCCACTTAGCTGCTGGAGTGGGAAGATCTTGGATTTAAGCCCACTTTATGGAAATGGGAGACTCCTCCCTGGCTTGCTCCTGGGGCCTTACGGCTGAGGGCAAGCAAAACACAGGGGCATCCAAACCCCAAGTAGGATGGACACCAAAGGTTTTGGAAACATATGAAGCCCCAGATAGGGGTGGAAGATATTTGCCAGTAGTAAGGCCACTTATGGTTCTGGACTCTTGGATTTGGAATTTGTTTCGACTAATTTGGCCTGGAATACTTTTTAAAAATTCAGTATTATTACATGTGCTAAGCAGCTTTTGAAAGCATCCTGTTTTGAGAAGTGGGATCTATTCTTACAGTACAGCTATAAGAAAGTTTACAAAAATAGTCCTGAATTCTAAAAGGGGATCTGGCTATATCTTAATTGGACAGCCGGAGATTGTGTTTGAAATATCACTACATACGGTACACTCTTGCCTGGCACTCCAAATTATCCTGTTGTCTCACTGTCTTCATTAACTCAGCACCTACTACTTATTTGTGATTAGTCTAATTCAGCTGAGGGAGCTGATAACACAAGAGGTGGAATATACTGGATAACTTCTGTAGTGATATGTCTAGGAACAGCTCGATTAACTTTGATAGAGTTTTCCTTACTTATATTAGCAAAGAATGTGGTCCATTGACACCACGCATTATTTTATAACTATCTTGACCCCAGTCTGTTAACCAACAACATCCCAAGCATTCTTGGAGCAGTGCTGCTCTTAAATGCCTTAACTCCACTTTTGCATTTTTCACTTCCATATTTGTACAGTCCTAAGGTTTATTTTACAGATTTCATGGCTTTGAGAGGTAGATATCAGATTCCTCCTCCCCACCCTGTGCTCAGTCTGGCTTTCACTTCTTAGTACTCCCTTTGTCTTCTTCTACTCAGAATTCTGTGCTGCCTTTGTTCATGGCAAACAGCACACCTAGAAGCAACTCTTTTTCTACATGTAAAGCAAACTCTCTCTCCCCCTTCCAATCTCCAGCATTAATCTCCACCTGTTCTAGAGCTCAGCCAAATAAGAACCATACACAGAAGCACCTGCACACAGATCTGTCCCTTTTCATAAACAACGTGGACAAATTGTGAAGCCTAATGTATCAAGTCCACAGATGTATAAGGCAATTTGTTCCTTCAGACATTGTATAGCTGTTCCAGGTATCACTTTGGAGACAGAGGTTTTCTCAGTTTACATATGCAAAGTGCCAAGAGAAATTGTTTGTTTTCATTTTATAATACTAACAAAGCTGGTCTTCAAGTCAACAGTCTGCATTTTAAATCCTTATAACACTTTCAAATCAAAACAAATTGAATTAAGTCACTGAAAGTCACATCTGATCTATAAAGTCTCTCTGTGCCTTATTTCAGCCTTCAGGCCTAAAACTTTACTGTTAAAGTTTTCAAGAACATTTAAAGATAACATAGGAGCCTGAGTCCTACTGCAAGTCAGTGGGACTAGTACCGCCAAATCAGTTTAGTTAAATTGATGTAATGTTTGCATGTAAATAAGGCTTCAAGTTGTTCAAAAAAGTTGAGACACTTTTAACATATATAATTTTTCCACTGTTTCCACATTCAAAGTATTTGAACCATTTTTGTGAAAATTTTCCAAAAATATTCACTCTTTGGCAGTGATGAGATCTGGAAAAATTTAACCCCAAAAGTCAAAGTCTGAGTAAGATTTAAGGAACTAAACAGTCCTGTAAAATAGAAATGCTTAAGCATCGTTCACTGCAGTTGTTGCTGCCTGCTCCATCAAAACACATGATATTCTCTTGGCATACTAGATAATTGCAATGTATACACATATGTATGACACCTATTTTTATAATATGAAAACTAAAATTAATGAAAGCCTTGTACCAATACCCTTAAGAGCCAAATCTTCAATTGATAAACACTGATATGGTAGTATAAAACTCCAGTGAAGCTATACTGGATTACACCAGATGAGGAGCAAATCAGAATATTTATTTTGCCTTTTAATACTAAACTTGTCTGTCTTGTTTTACTAACATTAGAGAGAGATTAACTACATAGCAGCTATACAAACTTGAAAAATTCAAATTAGCCCAGTACTTTGATGGAATGGTTTACATTACAAAACTAATCATAACAGCCAACTAAATTACATGTGACATCAGCAAAAATAATTTTATCAGTCTGATATATTAGATAAAAGTACAGTGTAAACTCTCTGAGACAGAAACTGTCTGTTATATAACTATACTGGGATTAGCACAGTGAGGCTCTGATCCTCAGTGAGAAATCCTATATGATACTATAATACAACTAAGAAATAATATAAAATGTCCATCGTGGTTTTTAAAAAATAAAAAATGTCTTTTCCTTGGTAACAATGAGAAAAGAAAACACAATATTATGGTTCTTACACAGAACACGGACATCCAAGCTAAATTCTGAAATACTTTTGCTAAATATTAAGCAAAATCTTATCAGCCCAAAACTGTTCCTGACCACATACCTCCCAACAGGGTACCATATTTACTCACATATATGACTACCCTGATTATAAGATGACCCCCTAATAATTAGATTCTATATATGGAATATTTATAAATTTGATACAATTTTCCAGCTATAGAGTCTAATTTTTGGAGGTTTGTCTTGAATTTGTCCCCCTCCCGCTGCTACTGCAGGGAAAATAAATTCAAGGGGGCCAGGTAGCCTATTTGCCCTCTGCCCCCTCTCCCCCTGCTTCTTTCCCCTGCAGCTCCTTCCCCCTCTCCTTACTGTCAGACTATGTTCTCCCTAAGCAGATGGAAGTGAGGAGCAAATGTGAAATAACTGACCTTAAAATAAACATAGCTGTAATAATTTACATATACTATCCATAGACCTAGTTAATCCAAAAATGACGTATTTTACCTTTTTTGAAACTGCTGCAAGTTTTAACACAGGTACTCCATAAACATACTTTAGCACCTACTTGTATAGAATAAATTATGTTTTTTATTAAAATATATTTCTATACATAGTTATTTATAGACATCCTCTATCATAAACTTTCCATCACACATCTTAAAACCACATTAAGAGACCTGCACTTCCCATTACAATAAACACACCCATTCTCTGGTGCCCCTGTGCATCCACCCTCCACCCTCATCTACCCCAGTCACAGTCCTAAAGGACTGGTATAGAATAAATGATGCATGGTATCAGTCCAAAGCCAAAAGGCTCATGATTTACCATAGAGTTCATTGGTACCAGCAGTGTCAACATGATATCAATCCATGGTGACCCCATAGCACAGTACTGGTCAGTATGTGTATATACTCCAGATACCCCCACAAAGGGTCCACAGTTAGCACTGCCCCGCCCTTCCCCCCCACACACACACACACATACTCATGACTGGAACCACATGTTCTTGTCATGAGTCCTGGGATCTTCCAAAAAAGTATATGCAAATGAGGTATAGGGCAACCTGGCCTGGGTTCACCTCATGGAGGGCAGGTCCACATTAATCATATGTGACAGGTGGAGAGAGGGATGACAAAGGGATTCTGGGTAAATGGTTTGGGGCCTAATTTAGTGATGTTTTCCAGAAAATTATGGCTGGTGAAGAAACAGGAATGATTGGAAATGGGAAGGAAAGTCACAGCTCAGCTGTGCAAGTGAAAAGGAAGTTTAAATGTATTCAACATAGTGGCTCACTATGACTTAAAAAGAGTTGGTGCCGAGTGGGATGACACAACAGGCACTACTATATATGTTAATCAGATGGGCTACACTGGCCTATAGAAATAAATGTTTTTGCAAAAAGTAGGTCCCCATAAGCATTTTTGGTAGCAGGGGAGGGTGTTGGAGCTTGATCCAACCTCTCCAAGTACCAATCTGGTATTGCAGTACCTCCAGGCCTGGGGCTGGAAGAGCAACTGTCCATTTTTTTAAAGACCACACACACACACACACACACACAGAGTTCCGTCAGCATATTTGCCCAATATGGGCCATGTAGTTCATAGTCATGCTCTCTTGGCAGCATTTAATCAACTTCGTAGTTGGTTTCCATTACTAAGCACATACTGCTTTCAGCAGCACTTCAAAGATAGACAACGTATTTAATGAAGTTTCCTTGTATGCTAATCTAAGATGAGGGACTTTTTTCCCCAATGCTGACTGGGGGAAAATACAAGAATTTTGCCATTGAGGCACAGAGGTCAGGTACCAAAAGGGTGCTGTGAGACTTCATTCATTAATGCCTGAAAAAACACTCAACATTTTGGAGTTCAAACTTTTATAGGAGAGAAGAGTAACAATATATTATTAGCCTTCTGGGTTAAATAAAATTAATCGGAATTCAATAGGTGTCAGAATTGGGCCCATCATAAAAAGAGTCCAAGTAAACGGATATCAGCATGCTAGTCACTTTCTTAGAGATTGATCTCTGCTTAACTCACTACAAAAAGGCTTTAAAAAAAATCACAACCATCTGCCCTTTTTGACCCAAGTAGTTATCCAATATTCAAGGTCTTACAACTTCTTAGGAGCAAGGAAATAGTGATAGAAACAAATATTTCCTAGATACAATAGTGTTTGTTCACTAGGAATGTACAAAGTTCTATTTCCTCCATGCAGCAGGGATGAACAGCAGCAATGTCCTTGTTCAATATTCTAGACCTTTATTTCCCCTCTACACAAAAAACTCACTTTTAACTTTTCCTCAGGGTCACACTACAAGTTTCTCTTTATATTCTGTTTCTGCAGTGTTTGTTTGTACAGTTGCCGCCAGAGACAGAGCTCTAGAAAGCAATATCAAGTCCTCTGCATTTACATTCATCCCCCTATAAAACTCCTCTGCCCACATAGCTCAGCTCCTGAACAACTCTGGCTCATTGTTTGTAATGTAGGTAGCCATAACTTTGTTTCAGCTTTCTTACATTTGTCCTAAAGAAAGGTGACTGTTATACCCACCAGTTTCATGGGGATTTAACTCAACTTCCATCTTTAAAACACTGTTTGTGAGAATCTCTTAAGATTATCTCTATTTTTAAGGAAGCCACAGTATTTGAACCAAACTAAAGCAGACTTTGGTTTACTTAGAGTGATGTTATTAAAATAGTTACATTAAAAAACTGCTATAGGACTATAAATGCAGTATCACAGAGAAAATGCTTTAGGTAGAATATCAAAGTCCCTTCAAAAGTTCAGCATTAAAGGTAATATTTCACAAGGCTCTAACCTGGCCGCCATTTTTCCATGTAGTTTGGTAATCTGGTCCAACAATTTCTCATCTGTCTGAGTTACAGTAAAAATACATACAGTACAATTAAAGATAAAATTACTAACATTGTCATTTCTGTTTTGTCTTCTTTCCCAAAAGTAGTAAAGAGTTACAGCTGCCTCTCTTCCCCACTAAATAGAGCTTCATTCATCTGCAGGTTTGGGAAATCAGACCTAGGAATACTTTTTTATGAAATATGCTCAACACTAGGAGTCCCTTCACCTCCACAGAGGTGAATTCATTTATTTCTATATGCAGAGGGGGTACAAGAACTGCCACCCTGTAATCCACCTAGTTCAGTATCCTATTTCCAATTGTGGCCACCTGCAGCTGCTTCAATGGAGGATGCTACAACAAGCAGATGTAAAGAATCTTTCCCCAAAACAACCTGTCATGCTAACCCCTCAGATTTAAGTCCTGAAACTCAAGGTTTTACCTCTCTTCCAGTACTCTTTGCCAGTGTTAAATTGGGCATATACTTATCATTATGAATATTCATATAGTCCCTCCTTGATTTGTGCCATGTTCTTAGCCCTAATGATATCCAGTAACTATTTTATAAGTAGCTCAGTCTCGCTGCACATCATATGAAAAAAGTGTTACTGAACACCTGCATAATTTCAGGTAGTGAGAAAACTATATCTGCTAATCTGAGGATGGGTGCAATGGTGATTCCTTTTCAGTTTGCATTCAGATGCTGTTTCTTTTGGGGCAAGTTTGCAACTACAGTTATTTGGTGCCATGATTTGTGCTTTATCAAACTATATTCCCCCCCACCCCTCCATTTTAAACTGTTCCAAAACCCGAAAGACTGCATAGGTCATGAAAGGAATGCACTGCCAAAATAGAATTGAAAACATACTTCCATAGAACTGAAAGGAAGCGGACAACTGCCTTATGGCTGGTGTAGCTTTGCAGAATTCAATCCAAAGCTGAAGTCAATAGGCTTTGGATCATATACATTATGAAAAAATCTCAGGATGTTATGAAGCAGTCAGTAAGATATAGTATAGTATAGAAGCCACCACATCCAAAAAAGGATTCAATATGAGGTTCCTTATTTGAAAACACTGAGTCATGAAAAGACAGCCACTCTGCTACACAAGAAACACCTAATCCTATGCACTTGTTCATGTCTGTACCTATCATTTAAATGATGCACAGAACTAATCTAGTTCTGTTAGAAGGGAGTGGGCTAATTCCTCATCTCAGTGGAATTTGACCCAGTGTATTTAACTGGAAATAACAGAGCAAGCAATCTCATTGCCTGTGAAAATTAAATACTCTGTTTTCATTGCTTGGGAGTTATGTAAGGAATATCTCAGAGGTATGTGGTTGTTGTGAGAGCACCATATTTAGTGAGCATACTGGAAGGCAAGAGGCCAAAAGATAATTGCCTCTGGGACCTAGAAAGCACAGGGAAGATCTCAATCACAATCCCTGAAGTATGTTCTTCCACTTAGAAATCTACCTAATGGGTTTTTTGTACATGATAGGGCAGAAGAGTGCTAAACAGAGCCACACTATGTGATTCTCATCCCATAACACCATATCTTGGGTCCTTTGTTAGTTAGGCATCTTGCTATCACCTAAGGCCCCAAGCCTGCAAATATGTAAGCACATATGGATAGTTTATGCAACAAAATATGCATGGTTTGGGCATACGGCACAGTAGGAATCCTTCACACACCCTCATGTGTATATATTGGCTAATGAATATATACTTTGTCTTAGATTGATGCTATTCTATCCTTTTTAGCTAAAAATAATATTTTAAATTAGAAATTTATACAACATTCATGCAGCTGAAACTTTCTAATGGGCAGCAGGGTCTGGCAAAAGAAAGCTGTAAAATTCTTTCATGATAAACCCATCCTTAACCCCCCCACTCACCCTGCCCTTCTTAACTCCTTCCCCAAGTTGGAATGGTCTGGAAGAAGCAGGTACTTGGGGACTGTCCTTGTTTCTTGCCACCACAAAAAACAAGAATTATTCCCAACCCCACACCATTATTTTAACTCCCTTCTTCCCTAATTTAAGTGAGTAGAGAAACAGCACCTGAGAACCTCTCCACACCATGGGATATGATGCCAAAGTTGATTAAGGCATCTTACTGTTAATCCAAAGGTGTGTGTTTGAGCCTCACACTCAAGGCAACCCACAGCTGACCCAATCATAAATGGATACCTGGTCATTTGGTTTATGAAGTCAAAGGTAGCTAGGTACAATACTATTCACCTTGTCCCATTGAATATTGTCGGCTGCAGAAACTGGTGTGCTTTAACCTATTGACCATGTAGACTTCGAGGGACAGTTCTTTTTTTTTTTCATATCCAAACCACCTTCATGGAGCGCAGCTAATGGCAGCAGCAGTAGAGTAACTCCCAATATCAGCTACTGGGATCAGGAGAATATAAGACAGTTCATGTTTAAATGACTAGGAGCAATTCAAAGCTACTCAGATTTGCCTGGGAGAATCTTAAATGAACAGGCACAGAGAATCTGCTCAATACAATAGCCTTCTAATCCATGCACATGCCTTTGTTGGGAAATAGGCAGCTCTGAGCCTTCCAGTCAACCAGATCACAGCTTATTTCTAATTCATTTAATAACAGAACAAAATAGTTTAATGCAAGGAGTGAACTGGATGTGATTTACAACATAGCTGTTGCATATTTGAATTGCAGCTAGTCCAGATAGATGGCTGGGAGATAAGCTCAGGGAAGAGCTTGCCTGCAAGACCATAGGTAGGACCAAAAGAACCAACCAAAACTAGAAGCCTGCCTGTAGGTTCCCCTGACCTAGAAGGAATATGGTATATTAGAAACAGAACGGTCGAAGTGACTTGTTAATGATTCACAATAAAGGGAAATTGAGCACTGAAAAATTCCTTACAAGCCAACTGGAATCTTGCCATTGACTGCAGAATTTCATCCTGCCTATATTCTCTTGCGTTAAGATGAAGAAAAGTTACATCAACATTAGTAGGAATTCACCTCATCACATAAAAAGAAGGCAGAATATTGGAAATAATTAGTAACACTGAAAGTCATTTGCCCACCGAAATTTTTGAGAGGCAGTTGGTTCCCCTACTCATCAGTGAACACCAGGGAGTTTAACAGAAACTAAATTAAGGTTTGCAGTCACGCATTTGAGACAGAAACAACAAGAACTCCCATGCATGTGGCGTGATGTCAGTTCACAGTTTGATATTAGAATTCTACTTCCAGAAGCCTACTGAAGTGACAGTCAATCATTGTATTACACTGTTGATTTGCAAATGTTTAAGGTGTGGTTCTTCCACATCTAATAAATGTGTATTAAAAAGGTGGTGCCA
Organism: Alligator sinensis; assembly: GCF_000455745.1. Lineage (NCBI taxonomy): Eukaryota > Metazoa > Chordata > Crocodylia > Alligatoridae > Alligator > Alligator sinensis. The sequence goes on along the minus strand of NW_005841847.1, from coordinate 5,084,436 downwards.
ATATATAGAAAAGAACAAAAGATCTGCTATCCCCGTAGGCTATCAAATATCCTTCTCTTCAGAAGCACACAATTTTTTTGTGCAGTTGGCAGGACTGATTCATCATTGCATTCATCCAGCTTTATGCAGCTGTAACTCCGTTAGCATGAAGCCAATGGCAGCTTTGATCGCCTGGTAGTATAAAAGAAATTACACAACTTTCTAGCTGCATAAAACCAAGTTTTGTTGTTCAGCCTTCAGCAAAACAAACTGTTCTGCTGAGCTTTAGTTCATGACAGCTGTGGAAATTATGGTCTGCAAAGCACCACAGTTGCAATAAAGTTACATAAAAGCCATTAATAAAAACCCTAACCCTTCTGTATAATTCAGTTGTTTCTGTCCTCTCTTTGTTTAAGATGCATGTGAATTCCTTGCACACCTCCCCTTCAGCCACTGCATTAGAAAAAAAATTAAATCCAAATGTAAATATTATGTTTAACATCTTAATCCAGGAAATCCAAGCAAAACTCAAAGTAATATGTAGCACTTGAAAACCAGCTTTTCCACTGAACTTGACTGAAAGCAACAAAAGCATAACTGAAAACAGCTGAATATAGTAGGATGTCAATAAATGTATCTTGCCAAATCTTTTACAGCTACCAAACACTGTACCTAGTTTAAATATTCCATTGCAACACCTTTTATTCTTCATTCATTCATAATCATTGACTAAGCCACACCTTTTCCGTAATTGTTTCAGTTTACACTTGTATTCCCATGACTATTGCAAAACAAATTCAGGTGAAAGGTTGTTCTCATCTTAGAGTAAAACTTATTTTTTCTCCCAAGAATATGTTTAATTCTGAGCTGAAAAATAATATAATAATAACAAAAACAATAAAGATTTTAGCAAAAAAATTTCAATGAAAAAAAATTCTGAAGAAAGCTGATACTTTTCTCCAAAAAGTTTGCTTCGTTGGGAACAGTGTTCCCTAAGAAATTTCCAAGTAGCCCCAATTTAGAATCACTTCTCCAGGGCTATTACATTTGATGATATAAAAATAAATCACTTCTGTATGTGCAAATGTAATGCTCATTAATGCAGAGAACTAAGTGGGATTAGCTTTCCTACATAACAATTAACAAAGAAGGTAGAGCATTTCTAAAAGAAAGGGGAATGAATACAGTAAATTTTAATTTTTCTCATAACACTTGGGAGTGAACTTCCAACTGATATGGATGACAACTGCTTTTCCAAAAACCCATTTTACCCTGGTGCAACTATATTTTCCTGTCATTTAGACAGATGAGGGAGCATCCAGATACCACAAGTTCTTGCTGATGTTTTCAGGGTTAGAGAAGAACTGCACATCCTTCTCAGAACCCCTTTTATTCCAGGTGACTGGAAACATTTTGAATCAGAGTAAAAAGACTAGATGTTTAGCTATCCATCAGTTTAATCAACTATATTTCCATTGTCTGTGTGTCTACATGGTACTGATTATACTTCCCATCTCATTCTTTAGCATGCACTGGGCTTTAGCATGCCATGTACCACCTGGGAAAGATTCTTAAATAAAAAAGATTAATTTTTTTCTCTTTAGGTCGTGGACAGGAAAGCAGAACAATGTTCCCAGGGTATTACACAACTTTGCTGCAGGTAAAGAATGCTACATCATATATGAGAATACTAATTAAAATGGAGTCTAAACAGAATGACTGACCTTCCGTTGGCACTAAAATGCCAGCATTGTCCTGACATGATAGAGGCTTTATTCCACACATGTCTGATAGAGGAATCTTGCAGCTTCATGAACCTGCATGTAGCCGTGAGTCAGATGTAAATGAGGTTGCCCAACCCTTTTGCAAGCATTCCACTGCCATTAGTCTGTCTGTGAGTTAAAGTGAAAGTGTCAGGAAGCAGGGAGTTTAGGTGGCAGTAACTTTTCACACATAGGCATAGTTAAATTAACAAGGGATGACAGATCTTGTGGGTAGGATCTGTGGGAGAAAAGTGAAAACTCAGCAAATCCTGATAAGGCCCCCTCCTCCCACTTTGGGCAGAGGAAACAGGAATTCTATTTAAAATCCAAATTCATGGGTTTTGAAATGCATCACTAATGCTCATACTTCTACTTTACTTATACACTCATTGCAAATGTTATTTTACTCTTTATATTTTAATTGCTATTATGAAAGAAAATTTTCATAATTTTTGGAGGAAAGGCAAGCTTGGGGGCCTGGTACAACTACACCCCACCTTGCCGCTCGCACAGGCCCTGCCTGTGGGTAGAAGGATGGAGTATCTGAACTTTAGATACTTCTCCAAACACATAAAATCAGTCCTAGTTTCTCTCTTCCACCTACCTACCTTTGCAGGCTTGGTGGGATACCCAGACTCTCCTGTTTTCTTAGAGGCTGACACACTCCAACCTCCTGGTAACACAGCTTCTTTCAGCATTACCAGATGGCAGGTTAGCTGGTTTCAGTCTCCCTATACTCAGCTTGCTATAAGATAAGCTACTTCACTTCCTCCATCCCTTTCAAGGGATGCCTGGTCAGACTTTACCCCACAGTGGGGGGAGGAGGGGACCCACGGGTAGCCAACCACCGTAGACAGGAAAGGGGAGCAAGACAGGATATTGCTGCTGCAGCCCTGTGGCCAACCCTGGTGTGTGTTCTCCCCCGCCCCATACATATATATGGGGTGCAATGTTATACCTGGTCTGGCAAAGGTTCCCCAGGGGCAAGGGAGCAGTGAAACATCATTCTGCTCACTCTACTCCCCGCCCCTGCACTCCCGATACACTGCTTGATGTGGTGCTGCTCTGTCTGCCTCCCATGGCCAGGCAGGGCAGTGCAGGGCTGCCCCTGAAAGGGCAAAGACTTCTTGGGGGCCAATTCTGGAACACGTTCCTGGCACCCCCTTCGCATCCTTCCCCAGTTGTAATACTGCACTTCCCCAGAAACAGACCCAGAAACCTCCCCAGTAGACCACACTAACCTGACCTGTTAACACTTCCTGCATGCTGGAACCCCATGGCCTAGAATAAAACAGAAATCTTTAAATGCCCAGTTCTGCTGCTAGCTCTCATAATTTGAAGTCACATGCTACAGGGCACATCTACACATGACACTACGTCAGCATAGCAATGCACTACGGCAATGTAGCGTCGGCAGTCTCAAACCGAGATGCCACCATTGCAATGCGCTCCCTCGTTATTGCGTGTTGCTACAGTGACATAGCAGCTGAATACAGGCTATTACTGTGCTGTCATTTAGTACTTCCAAAAGACTAAAGTCCTTTTGACTTTGGAAGTACTAAATGACAGACTTTAGTCTTTTGGAAGTATGAAATGATGGCCCAGTAACAAAGGCATCACAGGGACACGTATAGATGCACCCACAGTGTATCTTCTTTAAATCCCCAGTGAAGTGGGGACAAGTGATTTCACAAGAATCTCATATTTCATTTACCAAAGCAAAAAAGAAAAGTTTCTAGCCCTTGAGGCTATGGGTGGGGGAACTTAACAACATGATATGAATGCATTCAGCAAACTCAGAAATCACAAGTTAGATGCATATTTTAAAAAAATATATATATATAAGCTTCAGATGATTTAAGTAATTTATAAATACTTGGTGCTGACAGGGCTGGAAGGTATTTGTGAGCACAGTTCCTTCATCATGGGACATAAAGAATCATAGTGTGTTCCATCCTTGTGTTAAAACAGCTCATTCTGTTGCATTTAACAGTACTGAATGACATTTTAAACAATTAAAATAGATTCTATAGACACACACTGCAACATATATCCATGCCCTTCAAGAGAAATGTAGTACCCACTTCTTTTTTACTTGCTTTAGAAATACTTGCTCCTTCACAGGCTGTCTGCTAGCAAGGCACTTTTCCAATCAGAAACATAAAAAAGTAAAAATAGATCTCTCTATTTTGTGAGATAATGTGCTTATCTCACTCCCCAAGTCCTGAGTGACTGACAGCTATCCACATAATAACATCACACACCCAATCCGAGTTCTGATAGGAAATTCTAAAACAACATCTCCAATATGACTCCAAGAGAGACTGTATTTAATGGAAAAGCTCAAGAGCCACAGCTGATCTGGGAGAAAGCTACACACTAAACTTATTAACATATTGGCACCTAAGTAGTCCTGCATTGCCCCACCTTATATTTTAATCTAGAACTGTTTCTGCCTGGAGTCACATCACTACCTTGAAAAGAATAATTATTGTTACTGAATAAACAGAACAGCTTGAGTAACTTGAACTAATGAATGATTACCAAAGACTCCAAGTACTTGAATAGCAGTCGGTGAACAAAAAGAGGAAGCGTTTACTTAAAAATTAAATAAATAAATGGGTTGCAGGGGTTTTTTTGTTAAAATAATACAGGGCAACCGCATTAGGAACTCTTTGTTATTTCTTTTGATAAAATAAGCATCAGCCATGATCAGGAAATAATTATCTGGGTATGATACATGGAAAAAATGACATATAAGGCCCTTTGTGCAGTCCATAAATCTGCCTCCTTCAGCAAGATAAGAATTCATCCTCTTGTCTCTTTATATGCAGGGCACACCAGAGAGAGGTGGTGAGGGTGGACCCTGCTGCATTCCAGTGATCTTGAGCGCCAAGGCTGCTCTAATTTACACTGAGAGTTAATCCAATTCCCAACAGCCCGAGGTTTCAGGGGACAAATGGTGTGCATAGATTTAGTTGTGTTCCACATCGTGCCCACATCACTTAGTAAACACAGTTCAGTCAGATCTCAGGATGCTCAAGTAATTTAATGCCATTACAGTAAATACACTGGGATGGCTCATTTATAAAAGGAAGTGCTATTCGCTCGAGCTAATTAAATCTATATTGAAAGGCTAACTAAATTGGTCAATTAACTATGGTTATTGCTTTGGAAATTTCTGTCTAATTATCTTTATGGCCCTGATCCTCGTAAATATGGAACGCTACCTATATATTTAACAATTCAACAAGAATAACCGCTCTTTCCTTCTCAATATTCATGAGAAATAGCAAAATGTGTCTGCTTCATGTGAGAAAAATGTATTAGATTAAAGCTAAACTTTTTTAAAATGAGCTTTGCATTTAGTTCTGAAGTTGAGAGGTTCATGGTCATTCTTATCTCTTGGGAAAGAGCGAGAGTGCAGCTGCAGCTCCAGGGAAAGTTCTTTCTCATGTGCTCAGAGTCTCACTTCTATTGGTCAACAGATTTACTGCTCCAGAGGGACAGAAACTCCTTCCTCAAAGCAGGTGTTGACATCTCTTTTAGCAACATAAAAGGTGTTTTCTAGTTTTTCCAGCCTTTGGAAAGAACAGGGGTCAGAGTTTCAGATGGCAACCCCTGACTGCATCAGTGTTTCCATGACCTCTGCTTCTATGAATGGAAGGAATATGCGCTATACAACCATACAGTTAAACAACTGGGGCAACTACTCTCCTTTATTTACTTCTGCAGCATCCTGATTTGGTTTCTGCCTAAGCACTCTTCTCTGCATTGTAAACTTCCTGAGGGGTCAGAAATCCTGAACAGTTATGTATCAGATCAGAAGGAAGTATCCATATATTCCAGGACACAGCAAAAGTGTCAGATTTAATTTAGCCACCTTAGCTAAATAAGGAAGAAAGAGGTCAACCACACATGAATGCAGCTTGGAGATGGCAAAGGGTGAGATGTTTTCATTGTCTCCATTCCAGTGGACTTCTACATCTGTGAAGAGCCAATTCCAGGATCAGAGCCTGAACTAGGGGTTCATAGATTCATAGATTCTAGAGTCGGAAGGGACCCAATGGATCATCGTGTCCGACCCCCTGCCCCTGGCAGGAAAGAGGACCGAGGTCAGATGACCCCAGCCAGGTGATTGTCAGGCCTCCTCTTGAAGACCTCCAAGTTAGGTGATAGCACCACCTCACTTGGAAGCCCATTCCAGACTCTGGCCACCCTTACTGTAAAAAATGTCTTCCTAATGTCTAATCTAAATCTACTCTCCGCTAGTTTGCACCCATTATTCCTAGTTACTCCCTGGGGCGCTCTGGTAAACAAAGCATCCCCAATTCCCTGCTGTTCTCCCCTGATAAACTTGTAGGCGGCTACCAGGTCACCCCTCAGCCATCTTTTGTGAAGGCTGAAGAGTTCCAGATCCCTCAACCTCTCCTTGTAGGGTCTTTCACGGAGACCACTCATGTGAGTAGCCCTCCTCTGAACCCTCTCCAGATTCTCTGTGTCCCTCTTGAAGTGCGGCGCCCAAAACTGGACACAGTACCCCAACTGCGGCCTGACCAGTGCCGCATAGAGGGGAAGCATCTCCTCCCTCAATCTGTTGGTCATGCATCTGCTAATACACGACAGGGTGCGATTAGCTTTGTTGATGGCCTTGTTACACTGCTGGCTTGTATTTATCTTGGAGTCAACTCTGACTCCAAGATCTCTCTCAGCCTCTGAGCTGCTAAGGAGGTCATCCCCCAACCTGTTGGTGTGCTGGGGATTCCTCCTTCCTAGGTGTAGTACCTTACATTTTCTTTGTTGAATTGCATCCTATTTCATTCCACCCATTGATCCAAACTGTCCAGGTTGGCCTGTATCTGCTCCCTGCCCTCCGGTGTATTAACTTTGCCCCATAACTTGGTATCATCTGCAAACTTTGAGAGCATTGTTGTAAAACAGAATCATAAAACACAGTGCTGAAGGGATAACAAATATGGGTAGGAAATAATAAAAATGAGCTTCAGTCTGGAAAAAAGCATCTGGGGAATAATCCCAAATCCAGTGGGAAAGAGCAGCAATGCCAAAAATAATAATAAAAGCCCTGATTTGAGAGTGGATAGCAAATGTTTATGAACTAAATGTTAACAATGTGGGGCTTCTGGTCAAAGAACACATGGCATTGTGCAGAGACCTAGATACCTCTGTACCAGAAAAATATTAACAAATTGCAAGGAATTCAGAAGAGAGAGTGAAGAGAAAAAGAGCTAGAAAGATTAGTGAATATTGAAAGAGTAAAAAGCATTACACAGCTGAAAGAGATGGGAGAAAACTGATAATGCTCTTAAAGGATTTGAACAGTGTGAACAGTAAGGAGTGAAATCCACTGGGTTGCTATAAGGGAATAGAAATAGTATTAATAAGCTGTTCTTCATATTTTATTACAGAAGAATTGCAGATGTAATATGTTAAGCCTGATCAGAAGGTAGGTAAGTTCATGGTATAAACAATGGAACAGATTTCTTTGAACTCTTCAAGGAAATTGATTTCTGGTGCAACTCCTCTGAAAGAAATGGAGCTATACCAAATAGAATCTGACTCCATTTATGTTTCCACAGTAGCTGGGAAGCAGTAGCAGAACTTTTCTCCCATCTTCTGTCATTTCCTACAGTTTGTAATCCAAACTAACTATAAATGTCTACTTTCCCTTGCCTAGACATTGATCATGGCTTATCCTACACATATAACCCAAGGTGCCACTGCTCTGATAAGGTATTAGGCTACAGGTTTAATCAGGAGGAACAGTCAGAAATCAGTGTTCCAAGGGAGGTAAAAAAAAGGCTGAAAAGGTAAGAACTTCCTTCAGATGGATTGGTATCTGCAAAATTAAAACTAGTCTTCCTGTGACTTCTTCAGTTCCAGTTAGTTTGGAGATATAATATCCTACCTGTTTGTAAAGCCACACTTTTGTTTCTTTCTAAAATGTGGGACAGAAGTAAGAAAAACATGAACATCAGGTAGAGGCTTCAACATTGTCTCTCACATCCCTACAAATTGAGCCTAGAAGCAGAACTCAGACAACCTCAGATCTTGTGGTAGGATTATATTTGTGTTAGATATTCTTCACATCTGTCATGCTCTCATTATATTGTATGAATCATCTGAACATACAGCTATTAAAATTAGCCACTGAGGATTCCCAAATCATTCTCAAATGTCAAAAAGCATTTAAAAGAAAAAATGGAAATTACAATCACAAAAATAATATGAAATCTACAAAATTCAAATCAAGTGTATTTATTAATCACATATCCAAAACAAGTATGTTAGTCAAATGTTATAAAAAACAAAAGGAATATTGTATGTTATGTCTTTGCTTACTGAAGAAGTACATTACTACTAAAAAGAATACATTTTTGTTATATTTCCAGTACATAGGATAATAGAGGCTATGATAGACTGGCCTGTACTCTTCGCCATTCTTGCATGCATCTCCCATTAACCTAAATAAATACAATAATAATTATAATATTTATATGGAGTGCAGTTTAAATCCTGCATAATTCAGTATTTTATGACCAAATTGTGTAGTTTTCTGAGCAAAATTCCCTTTGAAGCCAAAAGTCATCTCGATAAGTCAGGACCACAAATTTGGCTGTATTATTGAATGTTTGCATCAGAAAGAAGTTTTCTAAATAAATAGCTTAATCCAAACTCTAAATAGGGGACACTGGGTGCATCTACATGCCACTTTATGGCAATGTAGCAATGCGCTATTTCGCCATACGGTATGCTATGGCGATGTAGCAGCCATGTGGGTCTACACGTAATCATCAGCTACATCACCATAATGGCATGCTCCCCAGTATAGCACGCCACTACAGCAACATAGCTGGAAAAATGAACAGTGTGCCATGCACACAGTGCAGTAACAGCCCATACTGTATCAGTGTTGCCAGATGGCGACATGTAGACGCACCCACTGACATAAAAAGTGAAAGTATAACTCAGGGACCTGGTAATATATGAGAGTCTTTTTAATGCTAGGTCTCCTCTGCAAATCCATATGATGTTCGCAGTGAGCATAGTTGTTACAGTCTTTCAACTATTCAGTGAATTGCGTTGATGGTCTCCTTTCAGTTCTCTCTTAGACAGCTGGCCACAACCAGACACTGTCAACACAGCTGGCACTAATTAGAGCACTTGTTCAGCAGAGAATAAGAGTGGATGGGAATGGAGACGGAGACAGGGAAGACTACTCTGTCCCCTCTGGCAGTCCTCTTCCTATTGTGGAGTAGTGCTGGGAATCTAGCATGCTTCTGCCTGTACCATGGAAAAATGCAGAGAAAAATACCAATTCCACTAGAAACAGTGGGAGAACTCTCACTGACTACAAAAGGACCAGGATGTCAACCAGGTATTTCAGTTTCTGGTGCTGTCAAGATAGTATCTTTTAGCAGCAGGTTCAAAAGAAGAAAAAAAACCCTACTATTTAGAGCAAAGCTCCAGAGCATGCACAGAAAAGACCTGATTCTGGAAAATACTAAGCACTACCTGTCTGGTACCAGGCCTACTCAATACCCGCTCGGTGTGGGGGAAGGGCACCACCATGCAATGGGCACTTGATGCTTTGCAGGAGCCATCCCAAAGGGAGGAAATTTAGTAATAATAAGCAGCCAGATTTGTATGTAGACAGTTTTGGGTTGTTTAAAATGTCAAATCATCCCTGTTTGTCAGGCTGTCATGCTGATTAGTTAATGTTCATTGTGTTAACTTTACAAGGAGGAAATATAAATTTGCAGTTAACTGTACACGTTAAAATGAGCTGTGCATTGTATTCAACTGGATTCTGTTTTATGATAATAATCTGACCCACCGTAGAAGAGAATAAGCCTATTAGGAACTAATGTACTGCATACAGAAATGTCTGGTTACATTCCTCTTTCACAGACATGTGTTTGGCGCCTGGGGTATTAACTTTCAGACTTTGTTTCTTTTTACCACGTATTCGTTCACAGCCTCATTGCCTCAAATGGATAGCATTAGGAAAACAAGCTTTGTCTTTGCTGCTTCTCAGTGCATTCGGATGAATAGGTAAATCTACCCCCTTAACTACTTCTTGTATGATGTTACATGTTATAACCTAAAGGCAGTTAATTTTTCATGCCTTTTTGTCAAAATGGTCATCTCTGTAAAGTTTCTGCTTATCAGATATCTTATGTGGATGTAGCAATAAAATAAGCGGCAATGTCTCTGAAAAACAAGCAGTAATAATAGTTTAAGGCACAAAATTAAAGGGAGATAATCATTATCTGATAAACTTAAAATTACTCTAAAAAAATTCTTAGTCCCTAATCTGATTCAGTGATGCTTTACACACAATTTTGATTAAGTTCTATTATATAAATATAAATAATATATAAAAGTATATGTCGTTGTATACTTATAACAACATTCATTTAAATAATATAAATATCAATAAGCTGGGAGTGTTACTAAAACAAAAGTGAAAACATATATTCCACAATTTGTCTTGTTGTAGTTACATTCAAGCAATTTAAATTATAGTTCTGACCAGAATGCACTGATATTATTCTGATCAATGAGCTGTACATTTATGTTCAGACAAATGTCTATACTAGAAAATAGCCAATTACTAAACATGAATGCAATGTGTTCAGTTTCATAAAAGTTAATGTAATTCTACAGTTCCCCTCAACTTGAAACCAGTCTGATTTTTTCAAAAGAAAAATCATCTGAAAATCATTTCAGGATATACACCCTCCCTTGAGTTTCTCTGCATTTTTTGTAGTTTCACAGTCTTCTGTTCCAGTTACACAAAAAGCTGCGTGCAGGATTTTAATATTAGTAGCTTTAAAAGTTCAAAATGAATATGAATTATTTAATATGATGCTGTCCCTTAAAGTTTTTGCTTGAAATTCGGTCTTTAAAATGGTCTCTTAAAAATGACCAGAGTAACCTACATATAATGTTCCTAGGGCTTTGCGAAACAGCTATGTTTTGATTCAGTTTCGGATTCAGCTGTTTCGGAGAGACAGTAATTCGTTTTGGTGCTTTGGATCACTGTTCTGTTTCAATTTGGCAGAATCCGTTTTGAAATGTTGACTCTGTTTCGATGATTTGGCCATAGGCTATAATGGAGAGTCACTAAAATGCCTATAACTTTGTCATTTCTTGCCTGATTCAGGTGAAAATTGTAGAGATGGTAGCCCCTTTCTGAGGGCGTGAAGCTTGCCATGGTTCAAGGAGATAGATGCAGGGGGTTCTATGAAACTGTACCTCAAACTGTTCAAAGCAAAACTCGTATCACTTGCCAGCAGCAACAGCATGCTGTCAACCTGCGTGCAGATCCAGGGGCCCGCACCCCCCTGTTGGTGTGCTGGGGATTCCTCCTTCCTAGGTGTAGTACCTTACATTTTCTTTGTTGAATTGCATCCTATTTCATTCCACCCATTGATCCAAACTGTCCAGGTTGGCCTGTATCTGCTCCCTGCCCTCCGGTGTATTAACTTTGCCCCATAACTTGGTATCATCTGCAAACTTTGAGAGCATTGTTGTAAAACAGAATCATAAAACACAGTGCTGAAGGGATAACAAATATGGGTAGGAAATAATAAAAATGAGCTTCAGTCTGGAAAAAAGCATCTGGGGAATAATCCCAAATCCAGTGGGAAAGAGCAGCAATGCCAAAAATAATAATAAAAGCCCTGATTTGAGAGTGGATAGCAAATGTTTATGAACTAAATGTTAACAATGTGGGGCTTCTGGTCAAAGAACACATGGCATTGTGCAGAGACCTAGATACCTCTGTACCAGAAAAATATTAACAAATTGCAAGGAATTCAGAAGAGAGAGTGAAGAGAAAAAGAGCTAGAAAGATTAGTGAATATTGAAAGAGTAAAAAGCATTACACAGCTGAAAGAGATGGGAGAAAACTGATAATGCTCTTAAAGGATTTGAACAGTGTGAACAGTAAGGAGTGAAATCCACTGGGTTGCTATAAGGGAATAGAAATAGTATTAATAAGCTGTTCTTCATATTTTATTACAGAAGAATTGCAGATGTAATATGTTAAGCCTGATCAGAAGGTAGGTAAGTTCATGGTATAAACAATGGAACAGATTTCTTTGAACTCTTCAAGGAAATTGATTTCTGGTGCAACTCCTCTGAAAGAAATGGAGCTATACCAAATAGAATCTGACTCCATTTATGTTTCCACAGTAGCTGGGAAGCAGTAGCAGAACTTTTCTCCCATCTTCTGTCATTTCCTACAGTTTGTAATCCAAACTAACTATAAATGTCTACTTTCCCTTGCCTAGACATTGATCATGGCTTATCCTACACATATAACCCAAGGTGCCACTGCTCTGATAAGGTATTAGGCTACAGGTTTAATCAGGAGGAACAGTCAGAAATCAGTGTTCCAAGGGAGGTAAAAAAAAGGCTGAAAAGGTAAGAACTTCCTTCAGATGGATTGGTATCTGCAAAATTAAAACTAGTCTTCCTGTGACTTCTTCAGTTCCAGTTAGTTTGGAGATATAATATCCTACCTGTTTGTAAAGCCACACTTTTGTTTCTTTCTAAAATGTGGGACAGAAGTAAGAAAAACATGAACATCAGGTAGAGGCTTCAACATTGTCTCTCACATCCCTACAAATTGAGCCTAGAAGCAGAACTCAGACAACCTCAGATCTTGTGGTAGGATTATATTTGTGTTAGATATTCTTCACATCTGTCATGCTCTCATTATATTGTATGAATCATCTGAACATACAGCTATTAAAATTAGCCACTGAGGATTCCCAAATCATTCTCAAATGTCAAAAAGCATTTAAAAGAAAAAATGGAAATTACAATCACAAAAATAATATGAAATCTACAAAATTCAAATCAAGTGTATTTATTAATCACATATCCAAAACAAGTATGTTAGTCAAATGTTATAAAAAACAAAAGGAATATTGTATGTTATGTCTTTGCTTACTGAAGAAGTACATTACTACTAAAAAGAATACATTTTTGTTATATTTCCAGTACATAGGATAATAGAGGCTATGATAGACTGGCCTGTACTCTTCGCCATTCTTGCATGCATCTCCCATTAACCTAAATAAATACAATAATAATTATAATATTTATATGGAGTGCAGTTTAAATCCTGCATAATTCAGTATTTTATGACCAAATTGTGTAGTTTTCTGAGCAAAATTCCCTTTGAAGCCAAAAGTCATCTCGATAAGTCAGGACCACAAATTTGGCTGTATTATTGAATGTTTGCATCAGAAAGAAGTTTTCTAAATAAATAGCTTAATCCAAACTCTAAATAGGGGACACTGGGTGCATCTACATGCCACTTTATGGCAATGTAGCAATGCGCTATTTCGCCATACGGTATGCTATGGCGATGTAGCAGCCATGTGGGTCTACACGTAATCATCAGCTACATCACCATAATGGCATGCTCCCCAGTATAGCACGCCACTACAGCAACATAGCTGGAAAAATGAACAGTGTGCCATGCACACAGTGCAGTAACAGCCCATACTGTATCAGTGTTGCCAGATGGCGACATGTAGACGCACCCACTGACATAAAAAGTGAAAGTATAACTCAGGGACCTGGTAATATATGAGAGTCTTTTTAATGCTAGGTCTCCTCTGCAAATCCATATGATGTTCGCAGTGAGCATAGTTGTTACAGTCTTTCAACTATTCAGTGAATTGCGTTGATGGTCTCCTTTCAGTTCTCTCTTAGACAGCTGGCCACAACCAGACACTGTCAACACAGCTGGCACTAATTAGAGCACTTGTTCAGCAGAGAATAAGAGTGGATGGGAATGGAGACGGAGACAGGGAAGACTACTCTGTCCCCTCTGGCAGTCCTCTTCCTATTGTGGAGTAGTGCTGGGAATCTAGCATGCTTCTGCCTGTACCATGGAAAAATGCAGAGAAAAATACCAATTCCACTAGAAACAGTGGGAGAACTCTCACTGACTACAAAAGGACCAGGATGTCAACCAGGTATTTCAGTTTCTGGTGCTGTCAAGATAGTATCTTTTAGCAGCAGGTTCAAAAGAAGAAAAAAAACCCTACTATTTAGAGCAAAGCTCCAGAGCATGCACAGAAAAGACCTGATTCTGGAAAATACTAAGCACTACCTGTCTGGTACCAGGCCTACTCAATACCCGCTCGGTGTGGGGGAAGGGCACCACCATGCAATGGGCACTTGATGCTTTGCAGGAGCCATCCCAAAGGGAGGAAATTTAGTAATAATAAGCAGCCAGATTTGTATGTAGACAGTTTTGGGTTGTTTAAAATGTCAAATCATCCCTGTTTGTCAGGCTGTCATGCTGATTAGTTAATGTTCATTGTGTTAACTTTACAAGGAGGAAATATAAATTTGCAGTTAACTGTACACGTTAAAATGAGCTGTGCATTGTATTCAACTGGATTCTGTTTTATGATAATAATCTGACCCACCGTAGAAGAGAATAAGCCTATTAGGAACTAATGTACTGCATACAGAAATGTCTGGTTACATTCCTCTTTCACAGACATGTGTTTGGCGCCTGGGGTATTAACTTTCAGACTTTGTTTCTTTTTACCACGTATTCGTTCACAGCCTCATTGCCTCAAATGGATAGCATTAGGAAAACAAGCTTTGTCTTTGCTGCTTCTCAGTGCATTCGGATGAATAGGTAAATCTACCCCCTTAACTACTTCTTGTATGATGTTACATGTTATAACCTAAAGGCAGTTAATTTTTCATGCCTTTTTGTCAAAATGGTCATCTCTGTAAAGTTTCTGCTTATCAGATATCTTATGTGGATGTAGCAATAAAATAAGCGGCAATGTCTCTGAAAAACAAGCAGTAATAATAGTTTAAGGCACAAAATTAAAGGGAGATAATCATTATCTGATAAACTTAAAATTACTCTAAAAAAATTCTTAGTCCCTAATCTGATTCAGTGATGCTTTACACACAATTTTGATTAAGTTCTATTATATAAATATAAATAATATATAAAAGTATATGTCGTTGTATACTTATAACAACATTCATTTAAATAATATAAATATCAATAAGCTGGGAGTGTTACTAAAACAAAAGTGAAAACATATATTCCACAATTTGTCTTGTTGTAGTTACATTCAAGCAATTTAAATTATAGTTCTGACCAGAATGCACTGATATTATTCTGATCAATGAGCTGTACATTTATGTTCAGACAAATGTCTATACTAGAAAATAGCCAATTACTAAACATGAATGCAATGTGTTCAGTTTCATAAAAGTTAATGTAATTCTACAGTTCCCCTCAACTTGAAACCAGTCTGATTTTTTCAAAAGAAAAATCATCTGAAAATCATTTCAGGATATACACCCTCCCTTGAGTTTCTCTGCATTTTTTGTAGTTTCACAGTCTTCTGTTCCAGTTACACAAAAAGCTGCGTGCAGGATTTTAATATTAGTAGCTTTAAAAGTTCAAAATGAATATGAATTATTTAATATGATGCTGTCCCTTAAAGTTTTTGCTTGAAATTCGGTCTTTAAAATGGTCTCTTAAAAATGACCAGAGTAACCTACATATAATGTTCCTAGGGCTTTGCGAAACAGCTATGTTTTGATTCAGTTTCGGATTCAGCTGTTTCGGAGAGACAGTAATTCGTTTTGGTGCTTTGGATCACTGTTCTGTTTCAATTTGGCAGAATCCGTTTTGAAATGTTGACTCTGTTTCGATGATTTGGCCATAGGCTATAATGGAGAGTCACTAAAATGCCTATAACTTTGTCATTTCTTGCCTGATTCAGGTGAAAATTGTAGAGATGGTAGCCCCTTTCTGAGGGCGTGAAGCTTGCCATGGTTCAAGGAGATAGATGCAGGGGGTTCTATGAAACTGTACCTCAAACTGTTCAAAGCAAAACTCGTATCACTTGCCAGCAGCAACAGCATGCTGTCAACCTGCGTGCAGATCCAGGGGCCCGCACCCCCCGGGTGTGCCTGAAGGACAGTGCCAGATTCCTCCCAGGGGGCATGGACCCCCTGGATCTGCGCGCGAGATGATGGAGCCCAGTGCTGGCACTGGCCCCAGCCGGCAGCAGCAGCCTGCTGTCAACCCGCACACAGATCTGGGGGCCTGTGCCCCCCGGGAGGGATGCAGAACTGTGCCAGACTCCTCCTGGGGGCCACATTACCCTGGATCTGCATGCAGGATGACAGCAGGCTGCCGTCTCTCCCCCAGAGCACTGGGATTGAAAGGGACCTCAGGGACAATTTGCAGACACTGGCCAGCTACAGATGTCAATATCAGAGTGGTCCTCCCCACCATTTCCCCTTCCTCTTCTTAGTTTCTGTTACCCTGCAAGCTGAGCTCCAAAACTCAAACATTTTTTTAAACTTTTGGGATGTTTTTGTTTAGTTTCGGAGATGTTTCAGAGCCTTCCTTTTCATTTCAGACTCAGTGTTTTCAGTGCCAAAAAGGACCATAACACCTTCGAAACGAAACAGCTGCTGAAGTTTTACACAGCCCTAGTGTTCACAGCCACATCCTGTATGGATTAATTTTAAACAAAAATGAGTTTCAATATCAGGATGTGGTGGTTTATGGCTCATAACTTAAGGAAAGTTGAAATTTCACTGTGAGAATGAACTGTTGAAAAACAATGGCAACAATTAGTGGAAAATCTAGTGTAGACTTTAAGTTGAGGAAATGTAATGAGTAGTAAAACAAAGCATCTAGGAGTAAAGGTGATTATAATAAGCAGTCTCCCATTCTCTTGCTAAATGTTGTTGGAAAAAGGCGGCAAAGGAACACCATCTGAGGTTGAGATTGGGAAAGCAGTGTCTCAGAGAGGCATAATATCTTTTTGGCCTCCCTGTGACAGGGGACAGGTCTCAGGGCCGGGTCTCATGCCGGCCCACCCACCTGTCTCTATGGGGCAGTCTACCCAGTCTTGCCTGCTATGCCTTTGCTGTTCTCAAATGGGTGCTAAAATATGGGAGAGTGCCCATTACATGCCCTGATGCCAGGGGGCACTCTCTGCTGCTCTGAACCTCCCCTACAACCCATGCTTCACAAATGGCATCCACATGTTGTAGGTATATCCTGGCCCATAACTCTGGCCTCTCTCATTGGGCTCCATGCCCCTCACTCATACTGGGCTCCTTGCCCCACACACACAGTCAGGGCTCCTAGCCTCTGGGCTCCTTGCCTCTTCACTAGGCTTCATGCCACTTGCTAGGCTCCACGCCCTTTCCCAAACTCTGGTCTCCTTGACCCCTTGCCCCATTCTGGACCCCCTTTGATCCTGCTGACCTCCTTGCTGGGTTACCCACTAGGATGTGGGGGCTGGGGTTAAGGGGCCCCTACCCGCCTTTCATTGGGGAGATAACTGGCCTGGCATTTCCTGGGGGCTCCCACACTACCAAGAGCACCACCAGGCCACCCATCCCTAGCAGGGTGCAGTTTTAGGTCATGCCAAGGACCAAGAGCCTCCTAGCCATCCCCATAAGCTCTTGCCCTTACCTCCTGGTTGTTCCTGCTGCAGCTCAACTAGGTGATGTTTCTGCCTTCACTGCCAGCAGCAAACTACTGTATTTATACAGGCAGTCACTGTTTTAAAATGGTTGCTGCAATCAAGCTGGCTGCTTGACTCAGCCCTTAAAGTGGCAAGCACTGCAAGTGCTCTGCCACACTCCTAAACAACATGCTGCAAGAGAACAGCCGTTGCACCACAACTTAAGATGGTGTGTGGCTAACCAGACCTTCTTGCCAACACAGGAATGCTGTTATGACTGTCAACTCATCACAACCACCACCTATCTCCTTTAGAATGGCTGGAGCTAACATCATTGTTCTCATGCATTCATTAGGGTAGGAGCCTTTTATTCTTTGAAAAGAAAATAAGATTTTGTTCTGTTTGTGCATGTATGCACACACACAACCTTGCACACAAACACAGGAATGTGCCATAAAAAAAGCCCTTTGCCTCTGTATAATAGGTAAAATGTTCCCCAGAGGGATATGTTTGGAAATTATATATATTTGAAGCACACTTCTCATCCCCAAATGAAGTGCAAACTGTTGTATTATTCTCTTTTGGCAAACTATTTAAATCTGTTTCCTGAGAATGTCTAGGTTTCTGGAGTAGATCCCCTGTGATGAATCCATCCCACTTGGAATAGAGCTAAGAAATATCAAAGAAAGAAAATCTTGCTTTTGACATTTTTATAGACTGATACAGTGCTATGAAAGGTTAAATGAGGATAATCTTCCATGCAATATTTACTCACTTGGTTGCCTTATGTCCTGAAGAGCAGCAGCATCTGATATCCTACTTCTTACTAGGTATCCCTGCAGGAATATGCTTGCAGGATGGCAATATATTTATCATCTTTTTTTTTTTATTAATAGCTCTTCAAATTTCTAAGAAGCTGTGCAAAACAATACTGAGATTGCACAGATATAGTAATATAACAGTAAAAATAAATGTATGCCCAAACTAAACAGTCCATAGCAGAGGAGGGTAAAATGCAACCCATGAGCAGAATGCGGCCCGCCAGGCCATTCTATCCAGCCCGCAGGGCCCGTAAAAAATTTGGAAAATTAATATTTATCTGTCCCTGGCAACCTGTCATGCAGCCCTCAATGGCTTGCCAAAACTCAGTAAGTGGCCCTCCGCCCGAAATAATTGCCCATCCCTGGTCCATAGCCTAGCATGGTTGAGACCACTGGTTTCTACGGCCAACAGCACACATGGGAGCAATGTGGGTATCATTATATCTGACCATTTTTTACTCCCAGGCCTAAATGATCAGGTACCTTTTTACAGTTTGGACACCTTAGGAGCTACTTTCATCATGTGTCTGAAGTGGGGGTTACACTCATACCTCTAAAGCAGGACCACTTTAACTACTGTGCCACCATGCCCCAGGGATGGTGACAGGATTCAGAAGGAATTAAACTTTAAGCTGTATAGAAGATTTGGGAGGACCCTTTTGTAACTCTATTCTACTTCCCCCTTCCCTCACTGACATTTTCTTTCATATAAAATGAAAGTAATTTAATAAAAACACTCTATTAATGATTCATTACATTTAAGATATCAGATGTCCTTGCCTCCACCCTAAATCTGGTTCTTTCTTACTTTCCTATTTTGCGTTTTTTATCCCTATTTCCTTGCCTGCACAGAGGGGGGGGGGACCCTCCATGAGTGAGTTACAGTGGATTGTGCAGAAAGTAAGGCAAATTGCCTCCTTGATAATATTCTCCTCACAGGCCCTAAACCGTATGAAGTAGGTAGACTAAACAATGGGCAGAATAGACAGAGCATATATCATCATCCCATGAGTCCCAGAAACTCATCATAGAAACTTAACTCTAGTGAATTGCACTTTTGTGTCTGTCTCACTACATGGACCCACAGTGAGACTGAGCCCCCTTTATGGGGCTTCCTGGGGCAGTCATCCCCTTGGAAAACCATAAATCACAGACATGGAGGAATTGTTTAGGTCACAGAACTAGCAGAGAGATACAGAGCTAGTGCATGCATGTAAGCTTCTGTCCTTTCTTTTGTCTTTTCAGGGTCTGCTCAGATCCCTGGGGACCTGCAAGACAACTTTTGCATTCCCATAAAATGGCTATAAATTTCTTCCCTGTTAGCTCCCTCATGGTTTTACCCACAGGAGGATATAACCAAGCCCTGTGAAAGGATAAGCTGATAGAAAACCTCTTGTTGGCCAATTACATTGTATATTCCAATAGATCCTTATACTGCTATTACTTCAATATAATATTTTGTCCTGCATAATCTACATTGTTATATAAATATGTAAATAGATATCAAAGTGTCCTATTGCCCAGCTTCATATGAGAAGCTGTTGAGATTCAGGCTTACCTCTGAATTTTCTACTCTTGTGGGCATACATTTCAGTCTTAATCTTCACTTCTGAAATGAACACATATATTCCAATGAAGTCAGCTTTTAATTATGTATGTCTTGAACCAGATTTTTCTGAATAGGGATGTGATAATCCAGTTATTTCCTCTTCAGCTGAACACCAAACACTAGCCTTTTGTATTCACTGAACAGTTAATACAACTGGCCAATTTCTTTCAAGACTGCCCTCAACTCAGAAGTGAGATTTGGGAGCATTTAAGGGGAATTAGGAATGACAGAAACAGTCATGGAACAATCATCCACCACCAGCAACAGCCCTCTCAGAATTCCTCAGCTTTCTTTATTTCCAGGGAAAAGTATTCAAAACAATGTTATTAAATGTGAAAAATTAATAATTTGAAGGATGGCCTTGTCCTGTTGTTAAGTCTCTGGATTAGGATCCAGAAGAATAGCTTTCAGTTCTTGGATCTAAGAGAGACTTTCTGAGTAATCTGGAATCAATCTATGTCCCTGATCGCCATATCCCAGACATCTCATGGGAAGAGAGCTCAGCCAAATCCAAAGTCGCAAAGCTTTCTCTCATGAGTGGATGAGCTCTATCTAACTCAAGAAGTCTACAGGCCGACAAGAGGTAAACCGCTGCTCGACCTGGTACTGGCAGCGGGGGATGACCTAATCAGCAACCTAATGATTGAAGGGAAGCTGGGTGACAGTGATCACAAGCTGATCACCTACTCCACCTGCTGTAAAGCTTGCAGGTCAGTCAGCAATACAGAAGTCCTTGACTTCAGGAAAGCTGACTTTGACAAGCTCAGGAGGTCAGTGAGGCCCTAAGGGACCATGACCTAAAGGGGAAGGGAGTTCAGGATGAGTGGTTGCTCCTCAAGGAAGCAATCCTGGCTGCACAAGCAAAGTCTATCCCATCTCAGAGGAAAGGCAGCAAAAGGGCACAGCAGCCCCCTTGGCTCTGAGGGGAACTAGCGGACCTTCTGCATAAAAAGAAAGACCTACAAAGGATGGATTACTAGATCCACCTCCAAGGAGAAATATTCTGCACTGGTTCGAACCTACAGGGAGTGAACTAGGAAAGCCAAGGCTGTGACTGAACTCCAACTAGCTACAAGTATCAAGGACAATAAAAAGTCCTTTTTTAGATATGTGGGGAGCTGGAGGAAAAGCAAGAGCAACACTGGACCCCTGCTAAACCAGATGGGACAACTGACAACCGGCGCCCAGGAAAAAGCCAACTTGCTAAATGGGTACTTTGCATTGGTTTTTCACCAGTCCCAAGACACGCCCCCGCCCATTATGGGGTGGGAAGGCCTGGGTAAAAGAGATTCTTTACCCTCCATCAATGCTGACTTTGTGAAAGAACACCTTGAGAAGCTGGATACCTTCAAGTCAGCTGGCCCTGACAGTTTACACCCCAGAGTACTCAAGGAGCTGGCAAGTATCATAGCTCAGCCCCTGGCACAGATCTTCAAGGACTCCTGGCAATCTAGTGAAGTGCCTAAAGATTGGAAGAAGGCCAATGTGGTGCCTATCTTCAAGAAAGGGAGGAAAGTGGATCCAGCAAACTACAGACCCATCAGCCTGACCTCTATCCCAAGGCAGATCTTAGAAAAGATAATCAAAGAGACCATTCTTAACAGACTGGCCAATGGCAACATCCTGAGGGATAGCCAGCACGGGTTTGTTACGGGTAGGTCTTGCTTGACCAATCTCATTTCCTTTTACGGCCAGGTGACCTATCACCTGGACAAGGGAGAAGAGATTGATGTCATATATCTTAACTTTAAAAAAGCCTTCAATCTGGTATCCCATGATCACCTCTTAGCAAAACTGGTCAACTGCGACCTCGGCTTCACCACGATCTGCTGGCTGGGGAATTGGCTCCATGGTCAGACCCGGAGGGTGGTGGTTGATAAAAGTCAATCATCGTGGTGCGCTGTGACCGGTGTGACCTCAAGGCTCTGTCCTTGGGCCTATACTATTCAACATCTTCATTAATGATGTGGATATTGGTATCAGAAGCGGACTGGCCAAGTTCGCCGACGACACCAAACTTTGGGGTGAAGCATCCACACCTGAGGACAGGAGGGCGATCCAGGCTGACCTTGACAGGCTCAGGAAATGGGCAGATGAGAACCTGATGGTGTTTAACACCAAAAAATGCAAGGTTCTCCACCTTGGGAAGAAAAACCTGCAGCGTGCTTATAGGCTCAGCAGTGCTACACTGACTGACACTACAAACAAAAGGGACTTGGGGGTCATGATTGACCACAAGATGAACATGAGCCTGCAATGTGATGCTGCGGCTAGTAAAGCGAACAAAATGCTGCCTTGCATCCATAGATGCTTCTCAAGCAAATCACAGGACGTCATTCTCCCCTTGTACTCGACCTTGGTGAGGCCACAGCTGGAGTACTGCATCCAGTTTTGGGCTCCACAATTAAAAAGGATGTGGAGAAGCTTGAGAGAGTCCAGAGGAGAGCCACATGCATGACCAGAGGTCAGGAAAACAGACCTTATGATGAGACGCTGAGAGCTATGGGATTCTTCAGTCTGGAAAAGCGCAGGCTCAGGGGCAATATGGTGGCTGCCTATAAGTTTATCAGGGGTGCTCACCAGGATCTGGGGGAATGTCTGTTCACCAGAGTGCCCCAAGGGATGGCAAGGTCAAACGGTCACAAACTCCTCCAGGACTGTTTCAGGCTGGACGTAAGGAAGAACTTCTTTACTGTTCGAGCCCCCAACGTCTGGAATAGACTGCCGCCAGAGGTGGTTCAAGCACCTACTTTGAATGCCTTCAAGAGAAATTTGGATGTTTATCTTGCTGGGATCCTATGACCCCTACTGACTTCTTGTCCCTGGGGCACAGGGATGGACTTTATGATCTTCTGAGGTCCCTTCCAGCCCTAATGTCTATGAATTCTATGAAATCTATTAATTGAATTGGGACAGTGATTTGAATCACCAAATCAAATCTGTCCCTCCAAATCAGCCAAATCTGAATCCAAAGCAAATACTTGCTACTTCGCACAGGCCTATTAGGCACCTTTGAGAAAGCCTGAAACTCCCTCTTGCAACTACATGTCTAAGCCCTCCATCTGTATGGACAAAACTGAGGTGGTAGTAATGCTCGCCTTCTATAATAGCCCAGTTTAAAGCACTCACCAAGAAAGTTAGAGGTCCGAGTCCAAACCAACATCTTCCACCATATAAAACAGTGATGTGGGAGCACCCTCAACCCCTGTTGTTGAAGCTGTGCCATTCCACAGTCAGGAATGCAGGAATCATGAGAGTAGAGAGTAAGAAGAGCAAACGAGAAAGTCCAGCATTGAGGGAAATCACCAGGGAAGGGGATCTTCCCCATGCTCATCCTAGGCTGCAGTCATGCACCTTCATGCTTTCCCCATTGGCAGTGGCAGGGGGAGCAACACTGATGAGGGCACATCATTGTGTACGTGCTTCATCATATACTACATTGTCTTTCTTCTTCTTCTGAAATCCCTCACAGTTGAGGATGATTGTCTTCCACGATTGTATAATCTGTGTGTCTGAAAAGGGCTGATGAGACCTATCTGGGATCAACAGACTCTACTGTAGCTCCATGTGTTTCTGTGTAGGGTGGGTGACACTGGATTCTTGAGTTGCTCCACAACATGCTGTTTCTGCTGCTCCTGCTTTTACATCACTTGTTGTTGTTGTTGTTGTTGTTGTGAGGTTTCAAAGTACTGAGATCCCTGCGACAGACTCATCCTCCACTTAGGGTGGTTCTGGACAATAGTGTCCCATGAGTTGATACCAATGTTGCATTTTTTTAAGTTGGCTTTCAGGACAACCCTGAAGTGCTTTCTATGTCTTCCTCTTGAGCATATGCCTTGACAGAGCTTGTTGGTGGAGGACCTTAGTCTTCTGAATGTTAAGTGTCAGTCCCACTTTCCTGTATGCCTCGGTAAAGACATTGACGATTGCCTGAAGATCTGTTTTTGAGTAAGTACACACTATGGCATCATCAGCATACTGGAGCTCAATGATTGTGGACACAACGGTCTTGGTTGTGGCTTGGGGTCGACTTAGGCAAAACAGCTTACCATCCATTTGGTAGTTTAGCTCCACTCCAGCTGGAACCTTGTTGGTGGTCAGATGTAACATCATAGCAAGGAATATTGAGAAGAGTGTTAGAGTGATGACGCAGCCTTGCTTAACTCCTGTTTTAACCTCAAAGGGATTTGTGATAGATCCATTACTGAGAACCACTGCTCATATACCATCATGGAGCAAGCAGAGAGGGGTGACAAATTTTGGTGGGCATCTGTACTTCAGAAGGATCCTCCACAATACTTCTTGGCTGACAGAGTTGAAGGCTTTTGTGAGGTCAAAGAAGGTCATGTAGAGAGGCTTATATTGTTCCCAACATTTTTCCTGAAGCTGGCAAGCTGTGAAGATCATGTCAGTTGTGCCTCTTGAAGCCCCACACCCACACTGAGATTCCAGGAGGACCTCTTCAGCAAGTGGAAGGAGATGGTTCAAAAGGGTTCTCACAATGATCTTTCCTGTGGTGGACAGCAAAGCAATCCCTCTGTAGTTTTCACAGCCAGACTTCTCTCCCTTCTTGAAGATTGTCAGAATCATGGTATCCCTGAGGTCATCTGGGATTTCTTCATGATTCCAGATCCTTAAGATGAGGGCATAAAGCTGTAATGTGAGCTTCTGTCCTCGCTGTTTTAAGATTTCAGTGGGGATTCCATCTGCTACAGATGCCTCATTGTTCTTCATCTGCTTGATGGCTTTCCTCACCTCATCAAGGGCTGGAGGGATTCCAAGGTTATCTCTGACTGGGTGTTGTGGGATTGAGTTGAGAACACTGCCATCAACAGCAATCTCAACTGAGAAGGTCTTCAAAATGCTCCTTCCAATGGGCATTGCTGACTCCCCTTTTCCTTGATCAGGGCTCCTCCGTCCTTTGGTCTCAAGGGGATTGGTCCCCAAGTATTTGGACCATAGATTGCTTGCATGGCACTGAAGAAGCTATGCATATTGTAGTTGTCAGCCAGGTGTTGAATCTCTTAGCCTTGTCTTCCCACCATTTGTTCTTCATGTCATGCATCTGCCTTTGGACCTCTGCCATAGTTTCTTGAAGATTCAGTTTCTTTTGCTTAGAGTTGGTGTCATTTTGCCAAGCACAAAAAGACTTGTGCTTGTAAATGAACGACTCTTGGATCTCTTGGTAATCCTCATCAAACCAGTCTTGATGTTTCCTGGTACAGAATTCAAGTGTCTCTTCATGGGCACTGATGACTGTGGGCTTGAGGGCACATGCTGCTGACATTTTCCCATTGTTGTTGATTGGAATTCACCAGTTTTTCATTGAGGCACTGGTGGAAGAGGTGTCACTTGGTTAGGTCCTTGAGTCCTTCAATGGTGATCTTCCATTGGCATTACTTCTGCTGCAGCTGTCGCTTGGGTGCCGGTTTGAGTGACATAACTAAGCAGATGAGTCAGTGATCAGTACAGTAGTAATCAGCTTCTAGCCTAATTCGGGTGATGCAGTCACCCTTGCAATTCCAGGCACAGACAATGACATAGTCAATCAGGTGCCTAGGCTTAGATTGTGAGTGTTGCCATGATGGCTTGTGTCTGTTTTTGACAGAACAGGGTGTTGGTGATGGTGAATCTATATTCCGTGCAATTGGTCAAGAGGACGATGTCATTGGAGTTGACCTTTCCTACCCCTTCCTTGCAATGGTTCCATTCCAGAGCTTAGAGTCCCTTCTGACTCTGGCATTTAAATTACTGGGAAGAATAATTTTACATCATATACTACATTGTATCAAACTATTGGATAAAAAGGGGGACACCACCAATAGTGCATACACACACATCCTAAGAGAAAAAAGCAACTGTTCCTCATTACTTATAGTAAGGACTTTAGAGAAGAAGTCCTGCTGCAACTCTTGACTGGAGGAACGCATCTCCTAATAGCCCAAAACAAAGAGGCATGGACCCTGAAGAAGCAGGGCTTTAATATACATGTCAGGAGCCAAGGCAGCAGGCAAGTTAAATTGCCCCCATTTGGCTTTGGTTGCCTGAGTGAGCCTGTCTGCCTGTGATCTAATTTTCCCCAGCTGGCCCAGCTGTCTGCTTATATGCAGCAGCACTTTCAGCATTTAAAGGACTTGTTACCTTTCTCTTTAGGCTTAGGTGTCTGATGCCTCGTTTGTTATTCTCTGGTTCCTTCTGTCTGTATATTCCTACTTTCCCAGTTCTTGGGTCCTATTTGCTGGTTACTAGCTAATCTGATGCCTGGCTTACTGGCTTTCATCTTGGTTCCTGGTTTTTGCCCACTGGTTTCTGGTTCCTACCTGCTGACTCCTTGTTCCACACTCCATCCTGGACCCCTTTTGCTTTATCTTTTTTGCCTCCAAAGCTCCTCCCCTGGGCTCTGACTTCAGCCCAAGCCTCTGCCTCCTGAAGCTGACTCCTGACTTAACTCAGTGCTTGCCCTTGTCCTTGTCAAACTATAGCTGCCAGCTCTGGACCCTCTTGCTGATGACTCTGGTTTTGTTTGCTGATGACTCATTTGCCCATCTTCCCCCCTTCCTCCTCCCCAACCGCCACCCCAAGTCATGGTTCTCCCCAGGGTGACTGCCTATGTCCTGGTCCCTTATAGACCTTAGCCTCCTGACCCACCTGCTCCTGATCCTCTGACCCTAACTGGACCTTTGCTTCACTAACCCTGTCTATTTCTGATCTCCTGGGTTGTGACTCTCTGGGGTCAATCCCTGACTGCCTAAGGTCCAGTTGTCCCTCTGAAAATATCCCGCTCCCTCATCATTTCCTATTGGCTACCTTACACAGTGCCTTGCATAAAAGGAGCCTCCTCAAGTGACCAGAGAGTGAGCAAACAGGGCAATCAATTTGCAGCACCCCTCTTTGAAAGGGAACCTTTAAGCTTGGTAAGAGGAAGCAGGGGGAAAGAGACCTTTCAGGACCACGAAGCAGTAAACAGGCCAGCTTATAGGTGAGTTTGCTAGGGAAGATCTACTTGGAAGAAGGGCAGCAAGAGGGAAGTGGAGGATTAAAAGACCCAGAAAAATGGCTGGAGGACATCGCAATGCCAGAGCTATTGCCACTGCCTCTGCATGCATCTGTGAGATGTCTGTCCAGGCAGGACCACTCACTGTCAAATCTTCTGCCCAGGTTCTGGTATGGTGCTGTAGAGATTGCAGCTTGCAGATTCCTTCCAGTGACAGCCAGGTGGAGGAGTGTCGCGATGTGAGCACTTCCTCTTTGTGGTGTAACTGAGGGAGCAAGAGAGCTACAGAGAGGTGGCAAGGCTCCAAAGTATCTTCCGGCATGAGGACTTCATTGATTCAATGCTGAAGGAGACCTGTGGGACCATGGAGGAAGGACTGCCAAAAGCAGCGCTAGAGAAAGGGAATGATGTCCCAGAAAGGTGGAAGCTGGAAGCTTGTGACCTCTGGCAGCAAGCAGAAATTTTCATCTCTGCCTGCAGAAGTTTTTCTGGAGAACAGATGTGGAGCCCTAGCAACGGAGGAGGAGGAGCATGTACCACTGGTGGAGGAGGACAGGTCAGGCACCATCAAGGTTGGCAGGACCGAGACCACTGCCATCAAGAAGACTCCCTTTTGAGGGGTATGGAGGCATCCATCTGCCCCCCTAACCTGTTGTCTCTAGGTAGGTCTGGTGCCTGCCCAGAGCCTGGATCTGAGCCTGGATGTCATGAAAGGGTTACCAAGACTCACCCGGCCCTCTGACTACCACTCTATGCTGCTCATCCATGTGGGCATCAATGATACTTCCAGGAGAGACCCTGAGCAGATCAAAAGTGACTACAGGGCTCTGGGTGGAAGAGTGAAGGAGACAGGGGCTTAGGTAGTGTTCTCCTCAATCCTTCTGGGAAAGAGAGGATGCATCCTGCAGATCAATGCATGGCTGTGCAGATGGTTTGGCCAGCAGGGCTTTGGCTTCTTTAACCACAGGATGGTTTTCCAAGAAGGATTGCTAGGAAGAGACAGGATACACCTGACAAAGAGAGGGAAGAGCATCTTCACAGACACTAACCAAATGAGGAAGGCTTTAAACTAGGTTCACTGGGGGATGGTGACCAAAGCCCTGAGGTAAGAGGGGAAGTGGGTGGCCTGGAGGAAGAACAAGCAGGAAGGGGCAACAGGGGATGCCTTCTCATTCTTCCTGAGAAACAGGGCAATCGGCTTGTGACCTCAGGTCCCTGTACATGAATGCACAGAGCCTGGGAAATGAGCAGGAAGAATTGGAAGTCCTCGCACAGTCATGGAACTGTGAATCAATGGCATCCTTTCATCTGCAAGACACGACTGGAATAACACAGACTTGATGGGATAACTCACCTGACTGGAGAACTGTCATGAATGGGTACAAACTGTTCAGGAAGGACAGGCAGAGGAGAAGGACATGCACTTTATGTAAAAGAGCCATATGATTGCTCAGAGTTCCAGTATCAAACTGGAGATAGGTCTGTTGAAAGTCTCTGGGTTAGAGTCAGAGGGGAGACCAACAAGGGTGATGTCATGGTGGGGGTCTTCTATAGACCACCAGACCAGGAGGAAGTGGTGGATGAAGCTTTCTTCAAACAGCTGGCAGAACTTTCCCGATCACGAGCCCTGGTTCTCATGGGGGACTTCAAATCACCCTGACATCTGCTGGGAGGGCAATACAGAAGTGCGGAGGCAATCACAAAAGTTTTTGGAGAGTGTTGGGGACAGCTTCCTGGTCTAAGTGCTGGAGAGGCCAATTAGGAACTGTGTGCTTCTTGACCTGATGCTCACAAACAAGGAAGAATTGGAGGGGAATGTAGGAGTGGATGGCAACTTGGGCAGCAATGACCATGAGATGATTGAGTTCAGGATCCTGAGGAAAGAAAAGAATGAGAGCAGCAAATTACAAACCCTAGACTTCAGAATAGCAGACTTCATCTCACATAGGGAACTCATGGGCAGGATCCCCTAGGAAACCAGTCTGAGGAGGAGAGGAGTCTAGAAGATTTGACTGTACTTTAAAGAAACCCTATTGAGGGCACAGGAACAAACCATCCTGATGTGCAGGAAGACTAGCAAATATGGCAGAAGACCTGCTTGTCTTAGCAAGAAACTTTTCACTAAGCTAAATCACAAAAAGGAAGCTTATGAATGGAAACTTGGATAAACTAGGGAGGAGTATGCAGGGATGAAATCAGGAAGGCCAAAACACAATTGGAGTTGCAGCTAGCAAGGGATGTGAAGGGTGACCAGAAGGGTTTCTATAAGTATGTCAACAACAAGAGGAGGATCAGGGAAAGTGTGTGCCCTTTACTAAATCCAGGAGACAACTTAGCGACAGATGATGCAGAAAAGGCTGAAATACTTAATGCCTTTTTCACCTCAGGTTTCACAGGCAAGGTTAGCTCCCAGACTACTGTACCCGGCAGCACAGTTTAGGGGGGAGATAAACAGCCAACAGTGGCAAAAGAACAGGTTAAGAACTATTTAGAAAAGCTGGATGTATATAAGTCCATGGGGCTGGAGAGGATGCACCCACAGGTGGTGAGGGAGTTGGTTGATGCGATTTTAGAGCTGCTGGCCATTATCTTCGAAAACTCATGGTGATTGGAAGAGATCCCAGATGACTGGAAAAGGGCAAATATAGTGTCCATCTTTAAGAAATGGAAGAAGCAGGATCAAGGGAACTACAGACTGGTCAGCCTCACCTCAGTCCCTGGAAAAAATCATGGAGCTGGTCCTCAAGCTATCCATGTTGTTTGTGTGGAGAACAAACATCGTACAAAATCAAAACTAAAGAAATGCTAGAGCTCTACATGTAGCAATTTAACAAAGAGATTTTTTTTAAATAATCAGAGATAAACTTGTGTAAGTTATTTGTGTTGAAGTTTGAAAATAATGGGCTTATAATGAAATAGTATTGTGTGTAATTGATATGTGGGTACTCATATGACAAACTAAGTTTGTTTTTCCAAGGTTATGGAAGAAATATCCTTTTATCACTCACACAAGCTTTATAGCATTCTAACTCTTTCTAAACTACTGCAGTGCAACAGATCTTTCATTACCTATGGAACTGAGGCTAGCTGTAAACTACAGAGGGTTTCCAGCATAGCTGTATTGTTCAAGGGTGGGAAGAGATGTGACCCTTGACTAGCATTGTGCCACTGTGAATGCAGTTATAAACAAAAGTACAGGTTTGCTTGTATATCAGAGATGCTTAGCTCCTGGCCCATAGGCCAGATGTGGCCCATGGTACCATGTCATTCAGCCCACAAGACTCCCCACAAGTCCAGAAATTCGGCAGTGGGGCAGCAGTTGTCCTCCTCCCCTGCTGCCAGATTTCTAAACCTGTAGAGAACCTGGGTCCTGCATACTGGATTGGGCGCCCATTGCCAGCACACTGGTACCAGTAGGGGGATGATGCCAGGCCCCACCACCCAATCCTGGCAGGAGTGGGCAGTGCCAGGCCCCTGGGGCCGAGCCCCAGCACGTGGAGCAGGGAAGGTGTGGTGCTCAGCCCCAGGGCCAGATCCTGGCATGTAGGGCTCCATCCATCCCATATACTAGCCCTGTTTCACTCACCTGAGCCACAGGGCCAAAAGAGATTGAGCACCACTGGTCTACATAGTTTTGTTGGGGGTTGTTCCACATCCCCATGAGGGGTGCATCTGCATGTGCAAATGCTGATGATGGATTTACTTTGGATTAATTTACTCCAGCCTAACCCCACCCTAGACAGGCATCTATACAAGCAGCCATTTGAGAGAAGATTTGCTCCCACCCTGCTCTGCCCCACTGCAGCCACCAGGGGTCATTCCAGGCTCTCCCTGGGTGCTAGCCTAGCACCTGACAGGGAGCAGGGGCCAAGAGACAGCTGTCTCCTGGAGGGGCTGAGACATTACTCCCTGCCCCCAGGAGCTGCCTATTGCTAGGGCAGGCTCTGGTGGAAGAGCCCAGGCTGGGAAAATGCCTCCCTGCCCCAGCAGCAGAGAGCTCCCAGCCCAGCTCCCTGATCAGGGCACAGGACTCGAAAAGAGCTGCAGGGAAGGGACAGGTCATCCCCACCCCAATCTGGCACTTCCGCCTCCTGCCAGGATTGGGCGGTGGGGCCTGGCATCATCTCCCACTGGGACCTGTGTGCTGGCAATGGGCACACAATCTGCCCAGTCAAGGGCTCGCTGCTAGCTGCCCCACCAGCAGCTTGGGGCAGGGAGCTGGGATCTACCACTCCCCCACAGCTCTGAGTCCTGTGCCCCAATAGCCCAACTGGGGTACAGGGCTAGGAAAGACCCACAGGGCTGGGACCTGACCCAGACTGAGACAGGTCCCAGCCAGCCCTGGGCTGCATGGGGAAGTCTGCACATGCAGCCTGAAGCTGGCTAGGAGCTGTCCCATTTCAGGCAGTTCCCAGCCAGCTCTTGGCTGCACATGCAAACTTCCCCATGCAGCCCAGAGATGGCTGGGAACTGTTACCAGCCAGCTCCAGGCTAGGCGGGGAACTCTCCCCAGGCAGGGAGGTCCCAGCCCCAGCTCTGTGATTGTAGAGAACGTTGTCTCCGTCCAGGCCCCAGCATTTGAGCCTGCCCCAGCAGCAATTTCCCACCCCCTGCTACCCAGCTGGCCTGAACCAAATTTGTCCTTATTCAGCCATCTACACGTGCCTTACTGCACGGTAACTACTCTGCAGTTAATTTGCTACCAACATTTACAGGTAGCAAATTAACTGCAGAATAGAGCAAATTACTGTGCAGTAAAAATCTGTAGGTGTAGATGGTGACGCTTACTGTGCAGTAATTTGCTCTACTGCACAGTAAAGCATCTTGTGTTGATGCGCCCATGGACTGCAAAATAAATTATATTAATAAAAGCACAGCTTTGCCAGTATAGACCTCATCTATGTCTATACTAAAAGCACTTTGCCAGTCTAGGATATTGTCTCGGACGGCCAGAGCCGACTCAAGTTACGTTAGAAATTGGTCGTACGTTAGGGCAGGCTGGTGAATGGAGAGGCAGACACAACTTATCGGTTGCAAAAAACTTTACTCACGCCGCTTGCAATCACGACGCAGGTGGTCCGGTCGTCTGAACAACCACACAAGTTGTTCCAGCTGGCGGGGCCCAAGCTAGTTAATCCGTCCGCAACTCGAAGCTGGCGGGGAAAGGGGTACGTCTGGGGTTGCGCTCGGCGACGGGAACAAGGATCAATAGGTGATCAGTCTATCAATCGGCAGCCGCAAGTCAGATAACTTCAGAGGCACTCTGCAGCATGCTCAAAGCTCTTCGACTTGGGCGGAAGTCGCGCGGAATTTTAAACGGCCAGCGAGCCAATTACTAGCCGCCACGTGTGAATAATTTAGCACTGGCCAATAGCGGGGCACAAATTTACATTCGAATAGTGGGAACTCTTTGCACCGTGCATTTCTGTGCTGCAAAGAAGAAATGCCTCCTTCAAAGGAAACTGCAAATTGGCGGGAACTCTCTCCTACACGCGGGTTCTCAATTGCAGCAGAACACTCTGCCGTGCAAAGGAGCTCTCATGTGGCCAGGAAATTCCATAGTGCCGAGGCACCAAAATCACTGGGTCGTGACAGATATCAATATACTTTTATTGGTAAAGCACTCTTGCAGCAGATATGGCCTGAGAATCAGGCCTGCAAAGCAATACGAGCCTAATAGAAAGTTTGTTGAAGTAAACAGGGCTCTTTTCATTGTCCTCGATGGCCTTTGGATCAGGCACTAGAGATCCATGAGCATCAAAGTTTGCATTTGTGACCTTCTGGGATTTCTAAACTATCATGAGGTCTGCAAAAAGAATGCAATCTTTTTTTACTTTGTAATTTAAACTCATAATTATTTTTATTTCATCTAAGGATAATTAAATTTAAAATAAAAGTATTAAAAAAAAACCTTGTTTTTCCACCCCCCCCCCCCCCCCCCCCTGCCCCAAAAACCCAAAAAAACCAAACACCAAGGTTTGGCACAATATCCATTCTAAAAATAGCCCTTTTTTTTTTAATTTTCTCTTCCTTTTCTCTGCTCCTCCCCACAGAGTCTTTCCCTCTTTCACTCGGCCAGATCTCAGGCATCTCTCTCAATCTATTTTTTTCACTGTATATATTTCATTTTCTTCATTTTTTCCACAGTCACTCAAGTAGCTGTGCTCCCAATAATAGCCAAGTGAAAGTCAAAATTTGTAACACATGGTATTTCAGCAGGTTTGAAATCTGTCAGAACATTTTAGCCCATTGCTAATAAGAACAGGACGTCCATGGATTATTTCCAGCTCTCTCTCCCTTGTGAGTTTATTGCCTCTGATTCAAAAGTGCTGCATTTTTAATAGACTTGGGTCAAGTCTTCAAAAAAACTTCCATGGAAAGTCACTCAAATTTGAATTTGTTTACTTGTATTTATACCCCTTTTATGTTCACTTCCCATGAAAGGCCTAGTGAATGAGGTTACTGACAAGGATGCTCATGGTAAGCAATAAATTTTAAGCAAATATTAGAAAATATTTCCAACTGATTGGGAATGATCCACAAACCAAACATCATTCATAAACATTATCCAACAAACAATTTTGAATAAAAAAATAAATATGAGAAACCTATAGCCTGCTAGTAGACAAGTTAATAAGAGAAAAAAATTAAATTAAACTCCATAAATTATTGTTAATGAATAACTCTTCCAGCACAAATATTGAATTCACTACCATATTTTCTCATATACAACATGCACTGTCCATAGATTCATAGATTCATAGATGTTAGGGTCGGAAGGGACCTCAATAGATCATCGAGTCCAACCCCCTGCATAA
>NW_005841847.1:5027202-5049173 GCF_000455745.1 Alligator sinensis | reverse complement strand
CTTTGTGCCTGAAGGATCATTTCCTTAAGGCACAGCCACCTTTCTTGGGCTCCCATCACTTCAAAACTCCTATTCTGCAGTGCGTCCTTGACTATTTGCCTGAGTTCATTGAGATCAGCTTTCCTAAAGTCTAGCACTTTCACCCTACTAGTTACCTTACCCACTCGACGTCTTATGGTGAATTCTATTATTAGGTGATCACTGTCCCCCAGATGGCTACCGATCTGGAGGTCCCCAACCATGTCATCCCCCGTTGCCAATACCAGATCCAGTATGGCATTCCCCCTAGTGGGACCGTGTACCTCCTGTGTCAGGTGGAGGTTCCCCCTAGTGGGACCGTGTACCTCCTGTGTCAGGTGGAGGTCCTGTACACAGGTTAGAAACCTGCGTGAGCGGTGGGACTTTGCTGTCTGTGACTCCCAGTAGATATCCGGGTAGTTTAGGTCCCCCATGACTACCGCCTCTTTAGCTTTTATGGTCTCTGAGAGTTGCCTCAGGAGCCCCGAATCCCTTTCTTCCCCTTGATGAAAAAATAGCTTTCTGGTTTAAGATGTGCACTTTAATTTTGTGGGGCTGATTTTGAGGATTGAATGCCATGTTACAGGCCAGGTTGTAGACAGCTAAGCTTAAAGACCTGGGTACTGTGATCAGGGCTGGATTAACACATATGCAAACTATGCACATACCTAGTGCCCTAAGTGAAGAAGGGGCCCAATTGTGCTTATTTTACATATTATAAGTGAGTGAAAAAACTAGGGGCCCATGAGTTTGCTTGCCTAAGGTCTACTAAAGGGTTAATCTGTCCCTGACTTTGGGGCGGGGGAGGGGGAGAAGGGAGGTGCTAGGATCTGGGACAAAATCCTGGAGCTGAATTACCAAGTGTAGAGGGAAATCCCAAAGTAGCATCCACTGCACAGGCCAGAGGCAGACGCTGGGAGGTCAGAAGCAGAGCAGAAATTCACGGGTCAAAGTCTTAATGCAGAGCCAGGCTGGGGGTCAAGAACCATAAAACACAGGTCTGTAGGGAAATCCAAAGCTAAAGTGCAAAGAAAAGCTGAAAGCCAGAGCCAAGAACCAGGAAAATCAGATAGCACAAGAGTCAGGAGGCTTGCCACAGCAGTCACAATTATTGACTAGCCCGGAAATCCATACCTCCAGCTGGGTCTAAGGCTAGGGACAAAAGTTACACATAAACCGGTTTAAGTCATCAAAAACTGGTTTAAACCTGTAACACAACAGAAGCTCAGTGCACATAAACCAGTTTCAAAATGGCTGAAACTGACTTAAGATAAACCTGGCTGAATGTAGTATTAGACTTAACTGATTTGGGTCAAACCAATTTATGAAACTTCTGTCCCAGAGTCCATCCTGGTTCAAGTTAAATCAGAGTCCCCCAGCATCCCAGCATGCTTTCCAGCCCCAGGCTGGGCTGGACTATCAACTCCAGCGGAGAAGGATTTGCAGGGGAGGGGGCAGTGCCCTACCAGGCAAACCATGGGTGGGGTCTGGGACCAGGGAGAGGAGTTAAGCCCCACTTCCCCAGTATAGAGCTATCTTGCTAAACTTATTGAAAGTTACTCCTGGCTGTGACTATGAACAACGAATCCCAGAGGCACCTGGAAGCAGGAAAAGAAAGTGATGAGCAACCCTGCAGAGTCCGGCTTCTGTGATACTGGACTACAAATCCCAGAGACCTTGGGGGCAACAGGAAGAGGAAATGCCAAAGATCTGTATTCTAATGTCCACCCTGCCTGCTTATGACCTGAGCTATTGTAGATATGTAGCTGCATTTCCTGAATCAAAGGTAAATGTGTGTCCAGTTGTTTCTCAGTTTAATCTTTGCAGCTTAGACTAACGTGCAAAAACTGAATCAATTCAGCCTCAGGTTTTTTGACTATCTGTGCTTAGCCCTTATAGATAGGCAGCGCTCCCAGGAGCCAACTGGAGCACTTGCTGTTCCTTAACTGGGGTAGAGTTCATTAGCTGGTAACTTACTGTACATGAGGCTGCTTAACTACTTGGCCCAGGCTGGCCTGCCTGATCAGGGTCCCTGACATTCAATCCTCAAAATCAGCCCCACAAAATTAAAGTGCACATCTTAAACCAGAAAGCTATTTTTTCTGCCTGGAATAGAAGCCCCCTGCTTTGATTCCTGCTCGCTTGAATCCCTGCTCCAAAACCAACTGCCCAGGAGCAACAGGGGAATTTCTTTTTAGACAGCCGAGACATTTGACATAATGGCTCATTACTCTCCACTACACTCCACAGATGTTAGCAATCATCTCTCCTTTTTAATAATCTTGATGTTCCGGTAATCCAGCTAACCTTTCTTCAAGCAATGTAGCACTCAACTAGCTACTCCTGCTTTCTCTCCTCCTATTTTATAGCCTTGCAGACTAGCTGTGTCCCTGCTCTGTGAAGCCACAGTTCTGTAAAACTCTGTTACCTTCATTTTGCTTTGTCAAAAACAAGGTGCATATTTTATTCTGGGGGCTGTTGTAAGCAAGAAAATCTCTCTCTCTTCAGCAGAGACTAAGCAGAGTTGTTGGCTCATTCAGCTACTTCTTGATAACAGTCTAGTTTCCAGTATCACCATATATTAATGTTACTTTAAGAAGAACTTTAGAACTGAGCCCATTTCTCTTAAAGTGGATGGATAATCGGAATGCAGTATCTTATACCAATGACCTTATCCATCTTCCCTTCAACACAGATCTCTAATTACCAAAATCTCTAAATTCAAGGGTTTGTGGGGTTTTTTAAGTGCCTAGTGATTTTAAGAGCTTCAAGCTGAATGCACCAAACTTGATATACCACTGGAAATATCTGAATTTATAATTTTTTTTTTAAATTAGCTAAATTGTGTCATCTTAAAAAATCCCAAGTACCAAAAACTCTGAATCTGGCATCACTAATCAATTTTTGAAAATCTGATCATTAGGTGGTTAGATGAAATGTGACCTCAGTTCATTGACCTCAGTTAATATGGACTTAGAGCTTCTACCATTATATGGAGGTTACACCTTTACTTTCCACTTGAGGGGCCTAGAACCCTCCAATTTCTCCTTACAATAGTACTGTTTTCAAAGGACTCGTATCTGAAATATCATTAAATGACTTCTTTCATTATTGGTTTCACCAAAGTTAATTATACATTCCAGTTCTGCTCTCCAGATCTGCAATCACTAGTCTAGATCCTTTTATCAGCAATATTATCTAGTCTTTTGGAAGAATTTTGATAAATTATTGTATTATCTGTTCAAGGATTATAAAAGTATTAAGGCTTTATTTAGATGTTATCTTCACTGAAGTCATGGATAATATGGCCTTTGGGAATGTGTCTCAAAAACCACTGCTTGCAGACTGGCTTCCTTCCACACTGCAGATAGTTTAAAATCTACCATTGTTCTCCAAGAGGTTTGCTTAATGTCATTTGGGAACCAAAATCAACATAAAAAAGAAAAATATCTAAAGAAATTCAAATCTGAAGCCAGTCTGCAAAGTGATGTTCTGCTGAAAGACAGTAAAAGAGACTCCATCAAATAAACTCAAACAACACACACCAGCTTTCTCATTTTAATTCCTGTGCCAGACCAGCCTGAGACTACCAGCTTCGTTGCAGAAACAAGCAGCCACTAAAAAAACACTGAATGCCAATTTTGCCAAGAAAAGCAAGTGATCAAAGGAAGGGGGTCTGGGAACAGTATCAGGCAGAACAACTAGCTATGAGCTCTTAACAGCCTATCAGAAGCACATTTTTTGTTTATTTTTTTTATATAACGTTTAGATAAAAGGTGCATTCTCACATTAGCATCTGCTTTTGCTCCCAGGCCTGCTTTCTACAGGAGGTTGTGGTTTATTTGTTCACTTTCATTTTTTTAATGCTATAAAACTTTTAGTGCATACAAAATTTCCACATTATACATTACTGTAACTGCTTCACCACAATACAAACTAAAATCCTTATTTTCTACCCCAGCAAATATTTTTACACTTGCACAAAGTGCAGGCAGCATTATATAGGAGTCCCAATTGTGGCTCGATCAATAGCTGAAAGAAGAGGGAGTAACAACTAGATTATAAGTACTTTTGGTTTCATTGACTTATAAAATGTAGTAAAAGAAAAATCACTATGTAAATAGAGCTGGTCATGAGAACAAGTGATGTAGAATTAGGATCAACATTTTATTTTTGCATATATTTATTAGAGTAGGACATCCAGCTCCCTGTCTTTTAATATACAATAGAAGACCAAGTGAAATGAGTACAAGTATTAGTATTTGTTATTTTTATTACCATATAGTTTAGAAGCCCCACTCAGGAACCAGGACTCCACTATGCAAGGTGTTTTATAAAAAGACTCAAGTGACTAAAGTGAGAATAGTCCAGATGATCAGAGATGGGTCCAAACTCAAGCCACAAGCAAACAACCCTAAAATTTGAGAAATTCTAGGACCACATCCAAATGTTAAATCTTGTACACATCTGTGGCAGTAGCTTAGGTTATTCTTGAGGTTTGAAAATCTGATCTCACTTATAACTAGAGGTCTTTGCCCCCTTGTCAAACATACACAACACAATGAGCATTTATAGATGTGCTTCAGGAGGTGGGGGGGCACTTTAATTAGCAAAGCTTTGAGAGCTGTGATAATTAAAAGCGCGCAGAGCATCACACGTATCAGTGTCCCTGCGCTGAAAAATGAGCATTAGTTCAAAGCACCCCGCTGCCATTTTTCAGCACAGGGATGCTGATACACGTGACACTGGATCTGCTGGAGCACAATAACTTCAATTCTCCAGCAGACTCAATTAATTAACCACTCAATTAATAAACCACAATTAATTGGGTCTGCTCCGATGTGCTGGAATTACAGCCTTCCTGCACTGGTACAGGAGCCCAATTGAAATAAAACAATGGCAAATAAGTATCTGACTATACCACAAAAATCATTAACCAAACCCAGAATAAAAGATAGACACTGCTTCAAAACATAAGGTGAGTGCACCCTTGGCATAGAAATGATTGTAGTCACTTGTACTACTGAAAGTCTTTGCTTTTCCTCTGTAAAACAAGGAACTGGGAAAACTGCATGATGGTATAATTTAGACTATGTACTTTAGTACACAAGGTCTTAATGTATATTATCTTAAGGGTCTTTGACTCTTGAGAAAGGAAAGCAAATTATCCTCTATAGAAATGGTAAAGCCCAAGCTTCTTTCTTGTTACTTTACATGAAGTTCTCGTTCTCTACGAAGTACTAGCATGCCAGTGAAAAGAATATAATACTGTTTTTGTTAATCAGTCCACATGTGCAGTAATATCCTGTGTGCATGGCTCTTGCATGACGAACTCTCCTTTCACATCAACCTTTTCTATGACAAAAAAGTCACATTTACCATCTTTCACCATTGACTGTGTCCTGGTTTAACGTTTCTGAGCTACAGTGAATCTATCTATAGACAGTCTTGAGGTAATGGCATAGCTTTCACAAAATATATTACTAAATGCTTACATTGTAAATTCTTCCATACCCACTGTTAAAGGAACATGCTGCAACTTCCTCTGTTGCTACAGGACAGTGGTTCTCAACCTTTTTTGTACAAGGACCCATTTGTAAACATCAATGGCCAGTCCCAGCCCAGTGCCCCTCACTCCTGCTTTCCACTGCCCCCAGGTCCCAGCCCCCACAGTGTGTGGGGTATGGGAGGCCTCAAGCAGCCCCTTGCAGGCTGGAACTCTGCCAGCCTGCAAGGGAAAAGCCACTGTTTCCCACATTTTTTCCTTTCAAAGGAGAATCCATTTTTAAAGTTTGTTCACTGCCCTTTCATATATTCTTGTGACTCCCTTTTGGGTCAGGACCCATGGGTTGAGACACACTGATATAAGAGAAATAGCATAAGTGTTCAAAGTAACAGACACATCCAAGGACCCCAGGCTGCAAGATGAGTACCCTTAATTTCCAACAACTTCAGAATACTCATGTGCTTAAAGTTAAAAATGCCCTTTAGTGCTTTGCTGCTTCAGGGTTGGAGAGTTCAGTCCCATGCAGAAAGAACTAAGCTTCTTGTGCTTCTTGTCTTCTAAAATTCTGAAGGTGACCTCAATATTATTTTTTAGCTGTCATAATCAAGGATTTACTCTGGATAAAAAAAGCAAAGTTTGACCAGTTGCTAAATAGCTTCTCTCACAGGTATGTATTTGAGACTACTAAATAAAATAGATGCCTAACTATGAAAATAACACATTGACACGCTACTTAGATCTCATAATTATTTGAAGATCATTTTGAGATTAATGTGATCTAACATATGCTTTGTTTAACTGGGTTTGATCTGCTTGATCATTGTAATGTGGAGAGAAAGCAGATTTGTTTGTAATGCAAACATAACAGGATTACTAACCCTCTTCTGCTTTCCATGATTTATAAGAACTTTTTGTGCTTATATGTAAAAACTATATTTGTGAATCATTTCCCCAGTGTAAATAGAGTTGTCATCATCATTATGGCACAATGTTCTGTTTCTTACTCCAATTTCCGTTCTGGCTTCAACTGAACAAGTCTATATTAGCTTTCTACCACTGACAAATAGTGGTATAAAGCTTCCTGTGTCAGTCTGCCAGGAACTGCGTCAGCCTGATCTGCTCAACAACCTCCATGCACGTTTATTAATATTGTATATTTGTCTGTGTGAAGTAGTAATATTTTCTCAAAATCATTTTTAATGTCCATTGAGTATTTTAGTTTGTTGCTAGTTGTTAATTTCACTACAAAAATGTTTCATAACAGTTTAGCTACAGTTATTATTTATAGTACTGTGGAGTCAAAATGATTGGGATCCTGTTGCAGCAAGTGCTGTACACACACGTAGAATTCCCTGTCCCAAGGAAATAACTGTTACCAAGATGATACAGGAAGGTTTGTTTGTCATTTTGGGGGTTTTCTGCTTTGATCAAATTAAAGTTAATTTACCCAATCAATGTGGGTCTAGCACAATTGTTCTCAACCGGGAACCAAATATTTTCTTTTTCTAAAGGAAACTGTGGTTGTTCCTTTGCTCAGCTTGAAATGGCTACAA
Organism: Alligator sinensis; assembly: GCF_000455745.1. Lineage (NCBI taxonomy): Eukaryota > Metazoa > Chordata > Crocodylia > Alligatoridae > Alligator > Alligator sinensis. Next base: position 5,042,096 of record NW_005841847.1, on the reverse strand, counting down.
AAGAACAACCAGTTTCAGTTTGGTTGAAAGGTCTAGAGTATAATGCAGTAATAATCCTTAGTACATCTAAATGTTGCAGCCATTTACACTTGAAAAATTCCCCTTATAGCCATAAGAACTAAAGTATTTGTTAAAAAGAAACCCTCGATTCTTCAGGAAAAAATGTGATTCTTTAGAAAAAGAAAATATTTGGTTCCTGGTTGAGAACAATTGTGCCCATATATATTTTTGGAATATTTGCAGAAGTTCACAGAACACCTCACACCTGTGCTTCATCCTCTACACTCTGTCTCGCAATCCATTTACAGGTTAAAGAGAGTTGGTTTAAACCTATAAACCCCTACATGTTTTAAGTGCCTCACAAAGGTCTCACCAATTAGCTAAGGTACTCAAGGTAAAAGTCAGACAGCAGTCATGAATGTTCTGCTCCAAAACTTGTTTCTTTTTGTTGGTCTGGCATAGTTCAAACATTTGACCGGCAGGTCACAATGTGAAGCTCATATTTTATCAGATTTTTTTTCTTTGGAAAAATGGTCCAAGTGACATGCTTATAAAAAACTTACACAGAAAAATCCCTCCACGGCAGGGTAAATTTTATCCAGAAACATACTAAAAGTAAGCTTATATTAAAATTATTTTGACATATAATAAAACAGTTCCCCATTGGACATGTTTCCTTTTGACACTAATCCTGAGATATTTTATTGATGATGGTATGTCATCCTGTCAGTATTTACTTTGCTAGTAGGTTCTTTATGTTGCGGATCAGCAAAAATTGTCTTTACTGCCATGAACAAATTGAATGCTATATAATAAATTGTAACAAAGTCATGTAACAAATATTAATATAAGTTTTTTTTAAATGTCAGTGCATGGTAGAGGTGCACATTACAGACTAATCAATGCATCTCTACCCTGCCTTCTACTTGACTTCAGACTATTTTGTTCTTTGTTGTTTATTTATAGGTATAGGTGGATTGTGGGCTGGCAGAGTCCATGGTCAAGTGGATTGGGAACTGGCTAAGGTGTCGAACCCAGACAGTGTTAGTGGATGGGTCTGTATCATCTTGGCAGGAGGTGGCCAGTGATGTCCTGCAGGGTTTGGTTCTGGGCCCCATGCTGTTCAACATTTTGATCAACAATTTAGATGAGGATGTGGAAAGCACACTGGCCAAGTTTGTGGACAGTACTAAGTTATGGGGAAAAACAGTCACACTAGAGGATAGGATGTGGATCTAAGCAGACCTGGACAAGCTGAAAAGGTGGGCGAAGTAAAACTGGATGTAGTTCAAGAAGAATCTATGCAGAGTGCTTCATCTGGGGAGAAGTAACCAGCAACATGAATACAGGTTAGGAGGAGATGGCCTGGCCAGCATGATGGCTGACAGAGACCTCAGGGTTATGGTTGATCACAGGATAAACTTAAGCCGCTAGTGCGACGCTGTAATTGGAGCTAACGGCATACTGGGATGCATTAACCAACACGTCACAAGCATGGCTAAGGAAATGATACTTCCTCTCTTATCAGCATTGGTGAGACCCCAGCTGGAGTCCTGTGTCCAGTTCTGGGTGCCGCACTTAAAAAAAAGACATGAAAGATCTTGCAAGGGTTAAGGGAAGGGCCACAAGAATGATTAAGGGCTTGGAAGACAAACCTTATGAGGAAAGACAAACTGTTCAGCCTGACAAAATTGAGGGGGGACTTGGTGGCTGTCTATATGTATATAGGGGGTGAATATCAGGAGCTGGGAGAAAAGCTGTTCACAAGGGCACCCCAGGGGAGGACAAGGAGCAATGGCCATAAACTGTTAGAGGATGGTATCAGGTTCGATGTAAGGAAGAGTTTCTTTACAGTAAGGGTGATGAGAATCTGGAATAGACTTCCCAAGGAGGCGTTGCAGTCCCCAGCCCTGGAAGTCTTTAAGAGGAGACTGGACAAACACCTTCTTGGGTCATTTGATCTCAGCAGTATTGCTGCCCAGAGCAGGGGGGTTGGACTCAATCTTTCAAGGTCCCTTGTAATAATATATATAAAAAATGAAGAGAATATATATATACACACATATATGCACACACAACAAAGAGCTAAAGCCATCTTTCAAAAATTCTTTTAAAGTGGAATAGCACTGTGGTGGATTGTGTCTAGTCTCTTGTCATTTGTAAATCACAGTTGCCCATTTTAAGTCTCAAATTACCAGATTATTCCTCCTTTCTTTTTTTTTTCTTTTTTTTTCTTTTCAGTGGTGACCCCAGATCTCACCTGCCATGTCTTGTTGTTAAAGGGTTTTTTCCAGGAGGATGCAACTTAAACACCACTGGGCAATGAAGTACTGATCTATTCCCTTGAGGTTTTGAACTCTCATAAAACAATTTGGTTGACCAGTAAAATGAAGACTCACAGTGATAAGGTTCTTTTATTAGGTATCTATATAATTTTCTTACATTGTTTCTTAGGCATCACCATCTCGTGGGCTGAAATAAATGACAGAAGCCTGTTCCCCAAGCTACTGATTAATGCTTTCTCCAGTCAAGGTAAGTATCATGTCCATTACCCTCTTTAAACATAAAAAAAAATAAACTCAGGTAGTATAAACAAAGATAAGATCCTGTCTTTTCAGCTCACCTAGCCTAATTTCCCTTTTTGTTTTCTTCAAGAGTATGAGTGTCACAAAACAGGGTACCTTCCCCTTTAAGTATCCAAAGTGGTGTCAGGCTTGTTGTATTTATGTTTCTTCTTTACAATGGTGCTCCAGCCCAACCCAACCTTGTAAATAAAGAATTTAAGAAAAGTTTTACTTGACACTGTAGGGCTCTGCCGCCTCTTCTTGGCTGATCCTCTGTTCCCTGAAGTCGCGTTGTCTCGCGTTGACACCCGACTCCTCTTCACCCCCACCTTTCCAGTTGGCTTTTCTCTCATTCTCGCATGCCATGCCTCTCCCTTTGTTTTCATCTGGGGCTCTCTTTTCCTTTCTCTCCCTCTGTGGCCACTCTAACTTCATTGAGCAGGTGCTCTGGAAGTGCAGCTCCCTCTTTTACTTTCTTGGTTCTTGCCGGTGATCAGTTCATGCCATTGCTGGCTCTCTCTCTTCATGACAAGCACAATTATGATTGATAGATATATCTATGAGCAGAGGGAGGTAGCCAGTTGTGTTAGTCTGAAGTCAGGCAGAAGGCAGGGTAGAGACGCATTAATTTAGTCTGTAAGATATATCTATATAATTATAACAAGTGGGCATCCCAGGGCCGATCTAAGCATAGGCCCACCCACTTGTCTAAGCATAGGCCCACCCATAGGGCAAACTGCCTGCCTACCTCACTTGCCACACCTTGATGATAATGATTGATAGATCTTAACTAGGTGAGAGGCTGCCCATTTAGTTGCCATGGTATCAAGGGTTTATATACATGGTTCCCACCATACCTGTACCGTGTCCCATGCCTCACAGATGACATCTGTGGCCTCACACCCAGCCTTGGTCTGTTTGGCCTAGCATTTGACCTGCTTGTCTAGCCTAAACCCCAGCCACTCAATCACTTGGGCTCCCAGCCATTTACTGTTGCTCAGGCTCCCAGGCCAGTTCCACTCAAGGCTCCCAGCCCCATATCAATTCAGGGCTCCAAGACCCTCCAGTAACTCTGGGCTCCAAGCCCCATTCCCTTTTAGGGTTCCAAGCCCCATATGCCCCACTGTGGCAGGGCACTGGTTGTGCCGGCCACTTCAAGGGCCTGGAGCTGGCAGCTACCAGGTGCCTGATGAGGGCAGCCATGTTGAATCTGGGGCTGCCCATATACACAGGGCAGTTCTGCTGCTGGAGGCCAGGCAACAACATCGCCTGGCCGGAGGGCTGCTAGTATCATCTGGAGGTAAAGGAGGAGCTGTAGGGGACGGTAAGGAGGCTCCTCGTCCTGGGCATGACCTAAAACTGCACCCTGCCAGGAGTGGGTGGCCTGGTTGGACTCCTAGTGATGCGGGAGCCCCCAGGAAATGCCAGGCCAGTTACCACCCCGGTGAAAGGCATGTCGGGGCGCCTTAACCCCTAGCCCCCACAACCAGGTGGGCTACCCCTTGTTTGGAGGGCCTGGAGGGTGGATCCCCAGAGAGAGAGAAAAGGCCACAGACTCAGGCCTGTCTTGACTTCCCCTGACTGGTCCATGCTGGGGCAGGACCGGAAGGGTCAAAGGGCCAGGGGCCCACTGCGAGGAACACCCAAGACCTGAGGGCCTGGGGTCCCAGCTGGCCCGGAGGTGGGCCAGGGCTAGTAGCCCAAGGTCCCGGGGGGGACCACACCCAAAGGGAAAGCGCTGCCTAGTATGAAGGCGGATGAGACTGTCCGAGAAAAGGAATCCAGGTGGGGTTCAATTAGGAGGATTCTGGGGCCCAGTGTGGGAGCTGGTGATAATGATAACATCTAGATGCCATCTGTGAGGCTTGGGCTGTGGTGTAGGGGAGGAATGGAGCCACAGATAGCGCCCCCTGGCATCAGGGCAGGAAATGGGCACCCTCCCGCTTAATTACATCATTAATTAATTACCAACAAGGTGTGGTGAGCGAGAAGGTGGGCAGTTAGCCCAGAAACAGGTGGGCGGGTCACAGTTAAATCGACCCCAAGAAGGCCCCCTGTTACACCCACTTTGGACTTCTCAGTATCTCCAAACTTATCCCCTGCCCTACACTGGGCCTCAACCATCCCTAATCTCTTTACCCTAGGAGCTTCTTGTATAGCTCCCTAAAGGCTCAGGGCCCCACCCCGCTGGAGCCTCACTCCTAGCTCCTATGTGCAACCTCAGAGCTCACGGTGAGTCTAGGCACTGCCCCAGGTCCCTTCCTGACCTGGGGCCCTGCCTCAGAATTCGTCATGAGTCTGGGCTCTTCTTTGTCCTTCAGGGTATGCTCCCCTAGCCTTTCCCCTCCACGGGGTCACCCACAAGGCAGCAGGGTCTGAGGCTTTCTGGTGCCCCATGCCATCACTTGGGAGGCCCAAGGTGTGGTATTTCCTGGAAGCTGTCCTGCCACAAGCAGCCCCACTACACCATCTAGCCCCAGCAGGGTGTAGTTTTAGTTCATGCCCCAGGACCAGGAGCCACCAGCCATCCCCATAGCTCCTTCCCTTACTTCCAAGGTGTCACAAGCAGCAGCAGCTCCAGCCAGGTGGTGTTCTCCCAGCTCCTAGCAACAGACTGCTGCCACCTTTGCTGTTCAGAGTCCCTGTTCTTATAGGGCACAGCTGGGTCCTGCTCCCAATCAGGCAGTTGTGCCCAACTGGGATTGCAACCAGCTGCAGGCTGCCTTGCTGCTGCTCAGGCCCCTGCAAGTAACAGAGCAGACCCTGTGCTCTGTTACAATAATCTATATATATATCAGCCAGTTTTCTTTATATCGGTACCGATCTGATATTGGACTGATGGATCAGTGCACCTCTAGTAGACACATAAATGTAGCACCATTCAGACACCAATAAGCTCTTCTGAAAAGCAGAGCCTGTGCACCACACAACACCCTGCTTCCTATTCAGGAGCTAGTGCAACTGTAGCCTTAGTGACTATGTACCCTGGACCAAAGCCACTGACAGAAAAGGTAACAAAAAGTTACATTAACAATGGTGCTCAATACCTTCAAAGCATCTATGTCTTCTCTAATGGCTATCAGCTAAACAGAAACCTGCAAGATTTCTTCAAGATCTTGTTTGTTTTGTTTTGCTCTGTTCTGTTTTCTGCTTGGTTTTACCTGGGAACTATCAGGAATATATGTTTTTTTATTACTCTTCAACCTTCAGACAACCATTGACAGAGTTGTAAAGAATTTTACTGCAAGCTCCTCCTTTTCCTTTTAATTGAAAGAGAGAAGGTGTTGAATCTTTAACAAACTGTTCTTTTATTCAAAAAGTTATTTTGTTATTGAAGTTAAGCAGGTGTTGTGAAAAAACAAAGATAGGCTTAACTAGTCTGATTATATTCCTTTTTCCCCTTAATTATTGGTTTTCAATCTCTCATATTGATGTCATTTGTCATATATGTCACAATGCCTTTAAAATACTTTCTTTTTATCCTGTTCAAAAATCTGTACCATGGTATTTATTGCATAGGAAACATGTATAAGTTTGCATTAATTTTGAAGCCAATGTCAGGGTGTTGAACAGGTCTAAAAACTTTTGAAAGTTTGCTTGTCAATCTATTTTTTTTAATATAAGTAATAAATAGTTTTGAAAAAATAGCTTTTATTCTTATGTAATTTCTTATGAAATCTCTTAACATGTCACCCCCACTCCTGTTGAAGATGAATTTGCTGTTCTTGATAATAGTTATTTTATTATTTTCCATGGGAATTATTCATGAAAAAATTACTTTTACCGATACTGATCTTTATACAAACACGTAAAACAGGCTTTTGTTGTCAAGTTTCTTATTTATTAGAATATCCTATGCTTTATTTCTCTAATTGTTTTTTCTAATAGAAATTGAATTTTCAGATAAAGGAAAAATTAATTTTCCTATTTTTGTCTTTTTTGATTAAATATAAGAATATCCTTTTGACCTAATTTCCTGACTGGCTCAACTATCTCTAGAATTCAGAAAAGAAATGCTGTCTTTTTTTTTAAGTGGAAGTGAAACATCATTTGGAGATTTTCATTTCTGTGCTGTGAAATAGTAAATTAAATCCTAACATGATTATTTAAGTCTGATTTATATCTCCATATACACAACTGATTAGGACCGTAACAACTGGATGTAACCTAGTCTTGTAGAAGGATGGCAGTGCTATCTCCAGGCCATTCTCTCTCTCTCTCTCTCTCATCTTTTGACCTCATGGGGCACATCTACACATTCCTTTATGGCAATGTTACTCCACTGTGCTTTAGTACTTCCTTTTAGAAGTACTAAAGCATGATGCAGTAACCACCCGTACTGTGCTGTACGTGCAGCGCATAGTTATTTTTAGCAGCTACTTCACTGTAGTGGTGCGCTATAATAGGAAACGTGCTGCAACAGTGAAGTAGCTGCTGATCATGTGTAGATACCCATGGATGCTACATCACTGTAGTGTGTTGCTATGACGATGTAGTATCACATGTAGACACAATCATCATGACCTTCAATTGACAATAATAGTGGAAGAAGTCATTCTGAGTTTTGGAGGCACTCTCTTCCCCATTCTCTCATTTTTTCCACGTCAATTCCTGCAAGCAAGTCAATAGAGATGCTGAAAGAGCACCCAAGAGCAGAGTACTTTCTCTAGCTATTTTTCTTACTCAGAGATCAGCTGGGGCTATTGGATTGGACAAGTTGGTTTTCCAGAGCTACTAAAACTTTCCAACTAAATGGAATTATTCCTGTGAGGTGTCCTCAGTCCTGCCTAGGCCTGCCCTATGGTTTCCTCTATTAAAAAAAGGAGTGATATCTATCCAATGTAGGAATATTCTGTCTCTGTAGGAGATAGATAATGATCTATTTTTTTTAATATTATGATGAATTAAGTGCATCAGTCCTTTTGAGAGCCTGCTTCTCCTTGCACAAGATAGTCACACAGAGGATGTACTATAAATTCTATGTGGCTACAGGCATTCACAATGAAACCCAAAAACCCATGTGGCACCATATGAAGGATACAGCCCTTGTTTCTTATTTGATCACATCATGGCTTACTTTTAAAATGTTCTCTTGAGATGAAGATCTCAATATCAGTACTAAATGCTTCTTCATTTTTTCATTACCAGAAATGGATCAATGTTTCATCCATCCAGGTGTGTCTGTCTGTCATGCCTAGGAGCTATCAATCCTTCAAATAAAAAAAAATGGCCTTCGTCATATTTTCTTTTTGCAGACTGTTGAACTATCTAATTCTGAACATTCTGCTATGAAGACCCTGTGCACTGTGGAATTTCTGCTATTTACCTCACTACTGCTTGTTGCTGCCACAACAAAAATATCATCACCAAACAGAACTATCACCTGCTCCTTGGTCAATACTATGGCCTCAAGAATGTTCTTCTGGAATACCTTTCATGCTCGGGGGTGGGGGAAGAGATCCTACATATGTCATATTTGGGCATCAAGACCTAATTCTTTGTCATTGACAGGAGACAGGGTAGAGTTGTACCTTATAGAATAACTAAATCAAGATATGCAGAAGCTTTCTTAAGCAACAGCTTCCTTCATAGTTTCATAGTTGGTAGGGTCGGAAGGGACCTGAGCAGGTCAAGTCCGACCCCTTGCCATGGGCAGGAAAGAGTACTGGGGTCAAATGACCCCGGCTAGGTGATTATCTAGCCTCCTTTTGAAGACCCCCAGGGTAGGAGCCAGCACCACTTCCCTAGGAAGTCGGTTCCAGTTCTTAGCCACTCTGACTGTGAAGTAGTGCTTCCTGATGTCTAGCCTGAACGTACTCTCAGTCAATTTGTGGCCGTTATTCCTAGTCACTCCTGGTAGTGCTCAGGGGAACAGGGATTCTCCTGTTTCCTGCTGGTCCTGCCTGGCAAGTTTATAGATGGCCACCAGATCCCCTCTCAGCCTTCTCTTGTGGAGGCTGAACAGGTTCAGGTCCCTTACCCTCTCCTCGTAGGGCCTGCCCTGCTGACCCCTGATCATGTGAGTGGCCCTCCTCTGGACCCTCTCGATGTTGTCCACATCCCTCCTGAAGTGTGGCGCCCAGAACTGGATGCAGTACTCCAACTGCGGCCTGACCAATGTTGCATAGAGGGGAAGGATCACCTCCTTGAACCTGCTTGTGATGCATCTGTGGATTCATGACAAGGTGCAGGTAGCCATACTGACTGTGTCCTTACATTGGCGGCCCATATTCATCTTCGAATCTATAATGATTCCAAGATCCTTTTCTGCCTCTGTGCTGATGAGAAGGGAGTTCCCCAGCCTATAGGTATGTTGGTGGTTCTTTCTCCCTAGGTGCAGTACCCTGCACTCATCAGTATTGAATCCCATTCTATTCTCATCTGACGACCCCTATAACCTGTCCAGATCTAGTTGTAGCCTGTCCCTCTCTTCTAGCATGCCCACCTCTTCCCACATCTTAGTGTCATCCACGAATTTGAACAAGGTGCTTTTCACCCCCTTGTCCAAGTCGCTGATGAAGATGTTATACAATGCGGGCCCGAGGACCGAGCCCTGGGGGACCCCACTGCGCACATCCCTCCTGGTCAAAAATGACCCATCCACTACCACTCTCTGGGTGTGACCCTCCAGCCAATTTGCAACCCATCTGACTGTGTCAGCATCGACGCCATAGTCGCCTAGTTTATCAATGAGAATGGGGTAAGAGACAGTGTCGAAGGCCTTCCTAAAGTCCAGAAAGACTACACCACTTCGTCTAAGGATTTTGTGACCTGGTCATAGAAGGCAATCAGGTTGGTCTGACAGGACTTGCCCCTAATGAACCCATGTTGGTTGCCCCTAAGCATAATCTCCCCTGCTGGTCCCCCGCAGATGTGCTCCTGAATAATTTTCTCAAAGAGCTTCCCCAGGATCGAGGTAAGACTAATGGGCCTATAATTTCCTGGGTCCTCCTTCCTCCCCTTTTTGAAAATGGGGACCACACTGGCCCTTTTCCAGTCCTCTGGCACCTGGCCAGGGTACCACGAGTGCTCATAAAGCTGTGCCAGGGGTCCTGCAATGACCTCTGCCAATTCCCTCAACACCCTGGGTTGAAGATCATCTGGACCTGCTGATTTGAACACATCCAGCCCCACCAGAAGTTCCCTAACTAGGTCCTCTCTGACCCTAGGCCTGGCAGTGCCTCTCCTGAGTCCATCTGGAATCCCAGTGGGGGGGATGTCCCGGTTCCTGCTCAGAAAAATGGAGGCAAAGAATTTGTCAAAGAGGTCAGCTTTATCGTCTGGTGCAACCACCAGATTGCCAAGCGTGTCCTGCAGGGGCCCCACGTTACCCGGTGCTTTCTTTTTACTCCCTATGTATTTAAAAAAGGACTTCTTGTTATCTTTGGTCCTGGTCACTAGTCCTAGTTCTGTCTCCGCCTTAGCCTTCCTAACAGCCCCCCTACAGTCTCAAGCAATGGAGGTATAATTTTCCTTGTTTATAGCCCCTCCCTTCCATCAGGTGTACACCTCCTTTTTAGCTTTCAGACGTTCCTGAATGCCTTTGGGGAGCCATGGGGACTTTTGAGCACTCTTGCCCCCTTTGACTCACTTTGGGACTGTTACCCTTTGGGCTCAGAGGATCATCTCCTTAAGGACTGACCACTCATCTTGAACTCCCAACTCCCCTACCTTCTGGGACCTCAGTGCCTCCCTGACTAATTCCTTAACTCATTGAAATCAGCCTTCCTGAAATCAAGGGTTGCTGCCTTGCTGCGTGCCTTTGACACCCTGCGATGGATGATGAATTCCAGTAGGCAATGATCGCTATCGCCCAGGTGGTCAGGAACCCGCAGTCCCCTCAGCAGCTCATCGCCTGTGGCCAGGACCAGGTCCGGCAAGGCATTTCCCCTGGTAGGACTGTGCACCTCCTAGGTTAGGTGGAGGTCCTGTATCTCAACTAGGAACCTACATGAGTGGTCAGACCTGGCTGACTGCTCCTCCCAGCCGATGTTTGGGTAGTTTAGGTCACCCATGATGACCACATCCCTTGACCTAACTGCCTTTGCAAGCTGACCTGAGAATTCCCAGTCCAGCTTCTCCCCCTGGTTGGGTGATGTGATGGGCTATCTGGCAGTGACTTAGCCCAGGGGTTTTGAAAGGGCAAAAGATGATTGGAGGACTGGGATTCCCTTTCCTCACCAATCAGGCCCCAGAGACTCACCCTCCATGTCCTCTGATTGGCCCCTTGGGTCACCTGGAAGGGGATAAAAGGGGCAGCATGGATGACTCAAGAGAGAAACCAGCAAAGGACCACAAGGAAGGAGCTTCAAAGAGCTGGCAAGAGCTGAGCCAGCGGGGTGGGAGCAGTTGCCCCAGAAGAGCCTGAAGGAGTGGGACCTGCAGGCAGCAGTTGGACCCTCAGCAGCGCAGCGTGCGGCCGGCAGGAGAGGCTTTCCACTGGGCTCCAGGATCACCTACAAGAGGCTGTGGCCAGCAGGAGAGGCTCCCCAGCTCCAGCAAAGATCTGAGCAGCGACCTGAGAGGTTCCCAGCCCTGCTTCCAGCTCCTCCAGTAAGAGGCCAGGCAGCTTGACATGAGGCTGGGGCTCTGGGAAGGTCAAGACCCCTAGCAGGTTGAAGTAGTACTACTGCTGGTGGCTGTGTGGCAGAGTTTTTGGCTACCAGGTGGGAGATCCAAGTTCAAATCCCACGTGGGGTAACTTGGAGAGCGTGAGCTAACAGGGAGAAAATCCTCTTGAAGTGGAAAGGGGCCACTGTGTTCCCCCTTCAGGCCCTATATTCCTTGTCATTTGACATTTTGTGCCTTTTATATTTCACCCACCAGTATCGTTTGTTCTGCTGTTTGTGTTTTACATTTTGGTTAACCCTCTTTTCTCAACTGGATGAATATGTCTATGATCGTAAGTGTCTAACCTTTGTTGAAACCTGTCCCCTCAGGGCATTGTAGTGTCCCCTATACCCCCTGGTTTATACTGGTTATGTTCCCAGTATTGTTCTCTTATTAAAAGGTATATGGTTAAGTCCCCATTGGTGGTCTGGCTCTGCTCTGTAGGGGGAGAAGAGTCCCTGTACCTCCCACAGCGCTTGTGCACCTGCTTTGATCCCTTCAATTGGAGAGGGGGTACCTCTTGGAGTACCACCCAGGTTACAGTGGTCAATAGTAGACACCCACTATTAAGTACCTTTCCTCCTGACCCCCTTGTATTCTAACCCAGAGCGCTTCAGTCTGCCCCTCCTCTGACCCTGTGCTGTTTGTTGAGGACGTGTATTGCTCTTTGACATAGAGCACCATACCCCGACCTTTCCTCCCTGTTCTATCCTGCCTGAACAGTCTGTAGCCCTTGATGTTTACTGTCCAATCATGGGTTGAATCCCACCAGGTTTCAGTGTGCCTCACTATGTCTGGGTTTGTGTTAGCTAGGAGGGCAAGTTCCTCCTGCTTGTTTCTCATATTATGAGCATTTGTGTAGAGGCATTTAAGGCCTCCTATGGGTGCATGCACCTCCCCCCTGATCCCAGGACTATCCAGACCCCTGTCACTTACCTGGGTGTTTAAAGCAGGGGCAGTGGCAGCACTGGGTGTGGAATGGCAGTGAAATTTGGAATGGATGCAGCATCCTCCCAGTGCTGCCAGCACCCACTTCAAGCCCAGTCCCCACCAAGTAGAGCCCCACACAGCCCTGGCTGCAGCCCGCCCCACCCCACACAGATCCAGGGGGCACATGCCTCCCCATGCCCTTCTGGGGTGCAAGCAGCGGTAGGAGCCGCCCTCCCCCACCACCAGCTGTGGTTCCGGCTCCCCCCCCCACTCCTCCTGGGCAGCACTTGCCCCTGCCACCTCCCTCACCACGGGGGACATTGATCTGCCCCTGCAAGCCCCTTCCTTCTTCCCTTCCCTTCCACCACAATGGGCTGACCAGCTGGAGGCAGCTCTCCATGCTGCTGGCTCTGCTCCTCACTGCCTAAGTGCTGCACACAGCACAGGCATTTATCAGCCAAATTATCAGCCCCATGAGGCTGATATCTGGTACAGCCAGTTTTCTTTATATCGGTACCGATCTGATATTGGACTGATGGATCAGTGCACCTCTAGTAGACACATAAATGTAGCACTATTCAGACACCAATAAGCTCTTCTGAAAAGCAGAGCTGCTTAGCCTGTGCACCACACAACACCCTGCTTCCTGTTCAGGAGCTAGTGCAACTGTAGCCTTAGTGACTATGTACCCTGGACCAAAGCCATTGACAGAAAAGGTAACAAAAAAAGTTACATTAACAATGGTGTTCAATACCTTCAAAGCATCTATGTCTTCTCTAATGGCTATCAGCTTTATATCAAGTTGCAGACTTATTATAATGACTTATCTGCATGGGGAGACTGACCAGCAAAGCTGTTACAGGGTTCATCTACACATGTATGAATGCACTTTTGCTACTGCACATTAAGTTTAGTACCTCTAATATGGAGGTACTACATAATAGGGGTGTACGAAACGGGCCCTATTCGATTCGGATTCGGCTCAAATCAGGAACAATGATTCGGTTTGCTGATTCGGATCATTGACCCCGATTCGATGTGGCCAAATCCAAATCTGAAGATTCGATGCTGATTCAGAGACTCAGTGATTCAGCCATAGACACAGCTTTAAATGTTTTTTCTACATACCTCGAGGTACCAGGCATGGCTCATGAATGCTGCAATGCTGGGGCAGATGGAGCATCCCACAGGAGTGTGAGGGGTCCCCTGCATGCTCGGTGGCAAACCCAGAAGTACTTCCAGTCTACTTCTAGGTCCACCGGGGAGCACACTGGGGGGCCCCCCTGTGCCCCCCAGCTTAGCAATCAGCTGCAGGGGGACCCCGGGTGCCCCCCCAGACACAGGAGGCACCAGTCGCTGAGCCAGGGGGGTGCAGGTGGGCTCCCGGTACTCTCCCCAGCAGACCCAGAAGTGGACCGGAAGTGCTTCTGGTCCACTTCCGGGTCTGTTGCTGAGCACGCTAGGGATCCCCCATGCTCCTGTGGGATGCTCCATCCACCCCAGCATCACAGCATTCACGAGCCACCTGCTACCTTGAGGTATGTAGAAAAAACATTTAAAACTGTGTTTATGTCTGAATCACCAAATCTTTCTGAATCTCTCCGAATCGATTTGGAGGGTTCCGATTCAATTTGAAGAGATTAAAGGGTCTCCTGATTTGATTCAGAGTTGGAGATTCGGCCACCAGATCGGGCCGAAGCTCTGTCGAATCGAATCAGCAACCAAAGCTTCGCACAGCCCTGCTTCATAAATGCACATTAAGCTTCCCTAATGCGCAGTATCAAAAATGCACACCTTTTTAGTGATGCTTAATGCACAGTAGCCTATTTCTACTGTGCATCAGCATATTGGCACTGTTTTTGATGTAATGCTTTAATGCACAGTAGAATAGGCTACTACACATTAAAGCATGTGTGTAGATGCACCCACAGAATGAAGGGCACTTTGTACCTGAAAGCTTATGTATACAGCTTGTCTAATCAAAGGCATCACCAAACAAAAATCCCTTGCTTCTTGTATGTCCCTCATGAAGATACACCATTCAAAAACAATTTTTTTTTTTTCCAAAATAGTCAATTTTATCTCAGCATAGTAGTTCCAAGGGGGGAGGTACATCCATAAAGAGATATTGAAATGGTTATTCTGATATAACTCTTCAGATCAGTTTTCCTGTGTAGAGAAGCACTGAGTACACTTGGAATTACCTTTACACTGCACACCAAATTTTCCATAACCCAAGAACAATGAGCATATTTGTAGTTTAAGGATCATATGGTCTATGGTGGTAAGAGAAAAGAGCATGATATTTCAGGTCAAATTTATCCTGTGTGGACAGAAGTATCCATCTGTCACAGATGTCATTGAGAGTTATGCCAATTTAAACTAAAGAATCTGGCTTTTTGTACCTATAGGCAGGATAAATAACATACAGCAATCATTTCACCCAATATTCAATGGCAGCCATGCTGGCACTGAAACGGGACATCTCTTTAACATCAAAAAGCAGCATTACAGAAAAGTTAAAAGGAAAATCATTATACCTAACTCAAATTAGAGAAGAACTGTAAGTAGAGTACAGTTATACAAGTCAGAATTGAGCCAAAGTTTGTGTATATAGAGTGTGTGAGTGGGGTATAAAAACTTAATTTAGGAATGTTGCCATCTGGTTAAATTAGTTGAACATTCGTTATATAGCATAACCACATGTGTAGTAATGAGAATCATGTGATTAAAGCAGCTATCCAGAAAAACACTGTTTGTTGTATCTTTGATCATTTCACCTGCATTATG
>NW_005841847.1:5014842-5027192 GCF_000455745.1 Alligator sinensis | reverse complement strand
CTGCTGAAATCAGAAAGCATTCAAACCCCTGTGTGGCTTTAAACAGCAAATATTAAAAACAGCCAGAAAAAAAAATCTTTTCTTCCAAATGTGGTATTTCTTCCCTAAAATTATACTGTGCTAGTGCCCAGAAGAGGAAATATTCAATTTTACATCACAGAGACGTCCAAGTTATTTTGTTTTCTATTTGGGTTGAAAAATAGAAGCTTTTTATAAATAGAAAGTCAAGAATAACATTTACCAGTCATGGAACTCTTTGTTTCTAGCCCTTACAGATGCTGCAATATTACACTTCAAAATCATTAAAACTATTCATGTGTGTATTTTGTGTGTGTGTGTGTGTGTGTATGTGTGTGTGATATATATTTAGGACACTTATCATTCTAAAAACAAAATTAGACTTCCAAGTATGGACACATGGTACTAAAGGGGCCTAGTTTTATAAATGAAAGAAAATAAAAAATGATAACAACACAAATTTTTTAAAGGTTTTAATTTTGTAAATAACTTTCTCTAAATTACATAGCATCTCATATAATGGTTTGATGTAGGATAGTTTTTATTAGCATTCACTTTGAATAACCTGCTTTACTCTTACAGCTTTACTACTCAAAAATACTGTCATCATTTTTATTTAATTATTTATACAGGGGATACCATGTAGTAAGAGTTATACAAAACAATTGAATCTTACTATTTTTGCCCTGAGATGGCTCGAATCCTTTGATGCCGCTGATTTTGTCAGGGTTGAAATTTATATATGCCACTACAAATGAGAGCTTAGGCCAATAAATATTACATACAATTTCACACCATCCTATTTATTCTGCCCACATATGTGGGTTTGGATGTGTGCGCATGCCAGATGTAGGATTTGGTGGGGTGCAGAACATAGAATCATAGAAATTTAGGATTGGAAGGGACCTCAGGAGTTGATCTAATCCAACCCCCGGCTCAGAAAAGGACCCCCCCCAGCTATATTATCCCAGCCAAGGCTTTGTCTAACCAGGTCTTAAAAACCTCCAGGGATGGAGATTCCACAACCTCTCTTGGTAACCTGTTCTAGTGTTTACTAGCTCCCTAATGAGAGAGTTTTTCCTAATATCTAAACTTCCCTTGCTGCAACTTGAGATGGTTGCTCCTTGGTTCAGTGATCTGCCACCACTGAGAACAGTCTAGATAATGTGGTGCATCATCACATATGAACACAACAGATTTTTCTCCAGTTAAAAATACACACATACACAACACTAGAAGCATTACTAATATGCTAGAAGTCCAGGCCTATACTTTTAAGTTTAAGACTGAAGCAAAAGAAAAAACATTGGAATGTGTATTTAACACATATTCCACAACATACTAGACAAAATAATCATAAGCTGTTGTTTGCTCATTAGTCATTAGAATCAAATGTACATCCTTTTTCAGATTCATAAAATAAAAATCTAGCCTTCTTGAGCATCTTTATAGTGCTTCCAGTGCCCCACTGAAAGTTATATCTACACCAAGTTAATATTTCTAGCAAGAGTCAAAAACAGTCTACAGAGCTGTGAAATAGGAGCTACAGTATCAGAAGTGCCTAACAAACAGCAGAATTATAGAAGAAAGGCTAGCTTGATTACTAGAACCAGAGAGACCATTAAAAAGAATAGAGAGTGTAACTAGCATCCATGGAACAAATAGTTTAGAAGCAGTCAGGTTGATTATGAGGCATGAAGTCAATCAGCTCCCTAAATTCTGGCTGAATAAAAATGCTGCTGCCACTGCCAGGCAGTTAAACTTTGGGTGGAGCAGAAATCAAAGGGGATTGCAACTGTACCACTGCACCCTCCCTCCAATCCACCTCTGTGTGGGTGTACATATGCACACACACACACACACACACACTGTAGGTGTGTCATGTATATATCTATGAGTCAGTTCCATGTATACAAGTGTCTTGTGTGTGTAACAACAGTTTGGACAGAATCCTATTTATGGACACCTAGGCTAGGGACAGAAGTTACACATAAACCGGTTTAAGTCTTCAGAAACTCATTTAAACCTGTAACACAACAGAAGCTCAGTGCATGTAAACCAATTTCATAGTGGCTGAAACTGTTTTAAGATAAAACTGGTTGAATGTAGTATCAGACTTAACTAATTTAGGTCAAACTGGTTTATGAAACTTCTGTCCCAGACCCCTTCCCCGTTCAAGTTAAATCATAGTCCCCCAGCATCCCATCACAGGCTGTGTGTTCACTTCCTCTTCCTGCCACCCCTGAGGTCTCTGGGATTTGCACTCTGCAGCATTGACTCTGCAGTGTTGCTCATTACTTCCTCTTCCTGCTTCCAGGTACCTCTGGGATTTGTAGTCTATGATCACAGCCAGCAGGACTCCCTTCTATTTAAAACATGCTTGCTTCAAAAGAAAGACTATTCTTGTTCAAGCTTTTATGAGTTCAATGCCACTACCTTTTTCCCCACCCACCCCCTCCTCAGCCTGGCAGGTGCTGGTCCCAACCCGACCCAAGCAGACCCTCCAGCTAGCTCTGGGCTGGGGCTTGGCCAGTCCCCCTCTACTTGAACAGGGAGGGGGGAAAAAGCCTTGGAGCTGGCAGGCTGGAAGGTGTGCTCTAGTGCCTCCGGCTTCTGGCCTGAGCCACTGAAGGCATGTGCCTGCATTTCCTGAATCAAAAGTGAATGTCTATTCACTTACAAATCAGTTCGATTTCTGCAGCTTAAACTAACCTGCAAAGACTGAATTGATTCAGCCTCAGGCATTTTGACTGTCTGTACTTAGCCCCACATACATGCCTAACATCTGCTCTCATACATGCTAATTAGCATGCTTTGGAACAGACTTGAGTCTGCTGAAGCATTTTGAAGTGTGGGATGCTGAATACACAAGACGCTGTGAGTGCTTTAATTAGACCAGCTCCCAAGATCTACTCTAATTAAAGCATCTTTCCCACCCTCCTACCCCGGAGTACATGTAAAGACACCTATGTGTCCAAATGGTAGTCTCCCAGCCATGTAACTGTCATCTTTGGCACTTACGCAGTTCATGTCCATATGCAGCCTGGATATGCAATTGTCTACGTAGCTACTGAGAGTTCATGGAAGGCTGCACTGTGGCTGAGCTGGTACGAAGTTTTGTGCAAAACTGTGGTTCCCAAAGGCAAGGAGGAAAATAATCTTTCCATAATTTAGTCCAGTAGTCAGGGCCTTTGCTCAGGAAGTATTAAATCCAGGTTCTAGGCCTCCCATACACAGAAAAAGCTTAAACTGACTCTGACTTCCTAGCACAGTACACTTGACTGATAATGTAGTTGGTCACATAAATCTATGTGGGCACATAGCAGGATTTCACTTCTCACTAGTTACAGTCTTTGAAGATGTAGTACTGTTGCAGTCAAGCACAGCTCCCAATTCAAGATAATGTATACATTAAGTGAAGTAAAATTACTTTCCTCTGATTTTTCTCAACATAAAACCCAGGAAACTATTCTGCACTGAAGCAGAGGCAGGAAAAGATTAGTCTCTCTGCACCAAGCAAATGGCACAAGTAAATGGAATCACTTCATTTTGCCTGTATTTGCTATGCAACTGGATGGAATAAACTATTAAAGGCAGCCATGCTCCCATTATTACACATTTTAAGAGGTAGGTTAGGTAAGGAACTACTAGGAAAAATTGTGTTGGAAGTATTCATGAAGAGTCAAGCTGTCAGGCTGGAAAGTCAAATTGGTCTTATGTTTAACAGCATAATGTATAGATTGGAGGTATGTAAATGATAACTCTATCAAAAATAGCCATGGGAAAGTAAAGTGTAGCAGGCTTACCTTTTTGAGGGTTGGGTTGAGTCCCAGGATCAAGGGTCTGCTGTTTGATTGGTGGAACCAACCCACCAATCCGGAGGCAGCACAAGGGAAGCAATGCTCTGCCCTTTTCCAAAGGGAGGGGGCAAGGAGCAGCTGGACCTGAATCAGAACTGCTCCAGCCAGGTCCGGAGAACTTCAGGGGTGGAGACCCTGAAGAATATAAAAGGGAAGCGTGCTCGGCACACTGGGGAGAGACAATGAGGGACAGCAAGGAAAAAGGAGCTCTGGAGACAGCCATCCTCAGGACCTTGCTTGAGCTTCAACAGTGCGTGAATCGGCACATGGGGATCAGGCTCTAGGAGCCACTCGAAGTGGCTTGAGCCTGCAAACCCAGCATGCAGCTCAGCTGTCAGTGTACAGATTGGCACACGGAGAGCTGGCCCTGAGAGCAGCTTGAGGCCCCACACAGTGCGCAGGTCAGCACACGGAGATCCTCCTTGTAAGCAGCTCACGGCTGCTCATGTTAGCCCCAGCCCTAGGCCGAGTGACCAGAGCCCCACAGTGCGGGTCCACCTTTAACTAAAAGAGCCCTGGTGCCCAGAGCAGGGCCCAGGAAAGGGGAGAACCCGGTGTGAGAACCCGGTGTGAGCCCTTTAAGGGCTCCCATGAGAGAGAGAGAGCCCTGGGTACCCAGTGAAGGGCGCCAGGCCATCAAGGAGAGCCGAAGGTGCCCTTGGGGAAAGGCTCTTGCAGGATCAGTCACCAGGGGATGAGCCTTAACTTCTCCAGAGAAGAAGCATGAATTACTGGGGAAGCAGGCCCTGCAGGGGAGGCTGACATGGGTGAGGAGGGTCTGCCGCCTCCACCCTCCATTACAGGAGGGACATGCCCACGTCCCAGGGCCCTAAAGGAAAGGGGCTTCAGGGAAACCCTTCAGGGAGGTGCTGAGCGCACTCCCTATTTTGAGGTTGTCGTTGTGTTAAGGACTATATAGCTAGGGGTATTCTTTAAAGGGGTTTATATGGTTTATGTGTTTTAATGCCTCAACGTGTATATTGGTATTGTTATTTGTGAAGGTTTAAAAAAATATTATTGTTAATTTACTTGGGTTATATAGGTTAATATCCCTATGTGTTAATTGTGTTGTATAGGTTGTAAGTTATTTGGTTCATATGTGGTATTATATGTGAATTGTGGACTATTATATATAGTAGTGTATGTTAAGGCTTGTAAATATTCTATGTTTTATATTAAAGTGTCTGTATTTATTCTTGTAATAAATTGTACATAGTTAAGTCCTTTTGGCCTAGCCCTATAGAGCAGGGGAGAAAGCTGCTCTAGTAGCTGGCTCCTTCCTCAGCACCCTGCCTGACCACCACCACTGTCATTAGAAGACAGGGCACACTCCCCTGAGTGTACCCAGGCTACAAAAGTATTGGAATATATTTATTACTTTTACTCCTCTCTGATAAGGCTTTCATATCCACTGTGCCTTTCCACACGAGTTGCACAAGAGGGGAAGGTACTCCTTTCTGGTTGTTCAATCCTGTATGCTTAGGTAAATGCTTGCTGTAACCTACCTCTTACTCTTAAATCAAAACTATTTCCTCTTGTTGAAAGTGTTTCTAGGAGTCTCAAGTCACTCACTTTTCAGTAACATTGACACCTTCTATACATTTACCGGACATCAGTAATGTATGCCTTACTATCTTTGTCCCAGCCCTGCCAACATATGTCATAAAATTTCATTGGCTTCATAGAAGTCACAATGGCACAGCACTTTACAATAGTGGATCTATTTGCGAGAAACAAGTGACAAGTAGCAAGTGATCTTAATCAGATTACTCACATGAGTAAAAGGTTTAAAGGACTTGAACCCTATATTCTGTATGGAAGAAGAAAACACACTGCCATGCGATACTATATTTTATTGAACCCAAAATTAAATAAGCCTGTTTTTCATAGTGCATTTTAATTTATAGAAGTATTATTTTGCTTGGAGAAACATTTAATAATCTATGTTAAAACTTGAGCCCAGATCCTCTAATAAATAATAAATGAACCGGCACATTTTACTCAGTGTAAACTAATACAAAAACGTATTGTTCCACATTTTTAGATGCTGGATTTACGCTTAGCAGAAAAGCTATGTTTAAAAATAGGAAGCTGACCCTGAATGCAACATTTGTGTGTTCTCAGGTACAGATTAACTATAAATTTACATTCAAAAATAGATCATCATAATCCAACATATTCTTATCTTCATCATAGTTTATAAGCAGAATTTCCAACTGCAACCAAAATGAAAACACAAAAATCTGTCGTATTGAGGAGGAAAAATCTACTGTATACCAATAGAGATGATGCTATGCAAAGCAACCCACCAAAGTACAATGTTGCCCTGCTCAAGGCCAGTCTCAGTGCTAACATATACAAGCCATCCCTTGGATCTACTCATAGCTACAACAACCAAGGGTCACTGAGGCAGAAGGATGCCGCTACACTAAGGAGACCTACCTGTGGCTGGCCAAGATGGGGGTAGGACTATTTTTGATAGTGGAGTGACAACAAAGCTCCCCAAATGTAGGACAAAATATGGCCCCTTGTGAAGAGAATTTTGCAAGGTACACAGCAATGTGAACAAATTTTATACCCTCACTAGGAATGGTGAAACAGGAAAAAGTGGATGTGATAAGGTGTAGAGAGAAAGCTAAGCCAAGACATAAATTCAGATGTACCCAATTAAATGCAAAAGAAAAAAAGACTTGTACCTCATCAGCCCTTTATCCTTCATCTTTCTGCCCTCTTTTCCTTAGTTCACCTTGCTCCTCTGGCTCCATTTTCTTTATTTTTAATAAAGTTTTAATCTTGGTTCCTCCTAACACTTTGCACATGATCAAGCACTGCAAAAAATTATGCTGCTTGTCACTGAAGTTGTAAGAGCTGGCCAGCCTGACTTGAGGATTAAGGGCATCAGCCATAACACAAGAAAACTAGCGTGAAACCAAGTAAATGGCTAAGGGAACAGCTTTAAAAAAAAAGACAAAAGTTGTCTTGTCTCTGTACAACGTGGACACTTGAAAGATATGAACAGAAAAGTAATGTTAACTTTTAAAGTGAAACAGCACCAATACAGAAAACTATGGGCACAGTCAATATTTGTATTAATCGGTGTTGTATATTTTAGTCCAGAGTAGTAATTATTACTACATGATACTCTTCCATGAGATATGACATGACTGGGATCTCCCAGTGTCAAAAAAACCCCCACCGCACTGCAGATCAGCTGCACAGTGAATGGGAGCATGTAGACCACATGCAGTTTGCGGTGCCTCAAATGGGTTTGCAGTACTACAAACCACACGTGCGCACTCAACAGGACTTGCTCATCATGGTCTGTGTCCCTTTCCTATTTGGAACTTGTCTTTACTGGAAAATTGGGTCACATTAAAACATGACACGAGGAGACCAGACAGACACCTTGCTGGGATCATTTAATTTCAGCAGTATTCCTGCTCAGAGCGGGGGGGTTGGACTCAATGATCTTTTGAGGTCCCTTCCAGCCCTTAATTTCTATGATTCTATGACCTGAAACATCCTGTCAACTAACTTGGTGATAAATATAATTTTTGTAATCAGAATAGACAGAAACAAATTTTAACCTATCATCAGCTAATCATGGGTAAGTGTATAGTTTTAATTAAACTTGTGTTGGGGGGGAGATGTAAAATACAAGATAATGTGTTGTGGTATACATGTTTTAGAAATGTTTATAAATGCTTTAGAAATTGCTGCGTTAGCAAAATTAGCAAAACCACAAGTGAATTATATTAGTCCCAATTGAATGCTGATCAAACAATAATTTTATTAAACACTATGTATTCTATACACACTTTCTAGAAATGTTTGCTATTAAAAATCTGTAGCATTTGCATTATTCACTGGTATAATTAAGTTGTATTAGTACCATGGAAAGAGAACAGTAGTCTATCCCCATTATATTCTTCGAATAAAATGTTAGGTGTGTTGTAATACAGAGACTCCTTAGTGTCCAGTCCTGCAAAAAGTTTAGCACATGCCTAAAGCTATGCATGTGAGTAATACTTTTGAAGTTTTGAGGGGGAAAACGGATGTGTCATTACACACATGGTTAGTTGTGTACTCCCTAGGCTCATTTCAGGCTGGCTGGGTAAATTGCATAAGAAATCTAAAATCCCTGGAGCCTATATCAAAATTACTACAAATCCAAACAAGAATCTCACAAGAACTGCACACCACAAATGGCCCAATCCTGCTACCATTGACGTCTCACAGGCTTCAATAATAAGTGAATAAATTCTAAATAAAAATATGGACAGGCAAGGTTCTTTAGGGAGATGTGATATCTTTTATTAGACCAACTAATAAACTAATTGGTCTAATAAAAGATATTGCATCTACCCAAAGAACCTTGCCTGCCTATGTCCATAGGCCAACATGGCTATAACCAAAAACTTGGCAAATAAAAATATGAAATTCTTAATGCTTATAGGTTAGGGATGTCAACATTTTCCAGTAGCATCCTGGAGTGACCGAGCTTGAGTCAGACAGGGCAGCATAAGGACCCAGCTACCACAACCATCACTTCTCCCTGCTGCCCAGCCATTGCACAGCAAGGGTGAAGTTCCCAACCACCCCCCACAACACAGCACAGGGGAAGCTCCTGTCACCAAAGCCTCGGAAGGCTCCTGTAGCAGGTTGCTGCCTTGAGGCCTTTTCAGTCAGGCTTTTACCCCTTTCCCCTAGCATCTCTCTGTAAAATTCAGTCTTTCACCTTGCTGAAGTTTGCTGCCTGGAGGACCTCTCAGCATGCCCCAGTCATATACAGGGGTGTAGGTTGTAGCCGTGTTGGTCTAAGGACATAGGCAGACAAGGTTCCTTGGGTGAATCTGATATCTTTTATTAGACCAACCCAAATAGTTGGAAAATAATTTTTAAGCAAGCTTTCGGGTTCAAAAACCCTTCGTAAGGAAGTTTCAGCAGTTGGTATATGCTCTTCCTGGATGGAATGAAAATAGTTGGAAAATAATTTCTAAGCAAGCTTTCGGGTTCAAAAACCCTTTGTAAGGAAGTTTCAGCAGTTGGTATATGCTCTTCCTGGATGGAATGAAAAGTAAAGAAGCCAGCAGCTGGGCTGGTATGCATATAAGACAGGTAGTCAGTGAAAATTGATGTGAAAATTGAGCCTGACTTTGCAACACAGTGCTCTTACCACCATACGAGAGGTCAGGCATGATCTAACCTGAATACCCAGCACTCCTTTTAAAGTTGACCTCCTGGGCAGCCCAGAAAAGGAGATATGGGAGGCCAGGGGATATGTCAGATTTCATTCTAGTGCAATCTAAAGAGTACATGACTCAGTGAGATGGCCGTCCTTCCAGAAGGGAGCAGGTCTAGGCTCTTGCTTCTGCTGGAGCAAGTTTCCCCTCTGCACTGAGCTAAATCCATTTTATACAATGACTATTAAATGTAAGGGGAAGTGGCTCAACTTCCAATAGAACACTGGAAAGTCTTTGGTTAACATTTAACTTTTAGTGTAGTTATTAGAGCACTCTGCTAGGAAGTTCGAGACACAGGGTGCATCTACACACGGGCTTTACTGTGGAGTTGACTAATCAGTGCTGCAGTAAAGTGTCACTGTCTACATGTGCACCAGTATTAGGGTACAGTAAATTAACTCCATTGTAAGATAGTACTATCAGGGACAGTACTGCCTTATGACATGGTTACTTACCCCGCCGAGACGCATGTGTAGATAGTGACAAGGGCTGGCTGGGACACGAGGGCTACCTGTCACCTAGCCCTGCACTTCAGCACCCTCGTGCCCCAGCCATCCCTGACACCACCCAATTCCACCACCCAGAGTCTGGGGCTGCCCCCATCCCCCCAAGCCTGCTGCCAGCCTAGGGCTGCTCCAGTCCAACTCAAAGTGCTGTGGTCCTAGGCACATATGTAGACACTGCTCTTGGCAGCAGCTGACTCCAGCATAGATTGCATCAGAATTTATTGCTGAGCCTTAATAGCATGTGTAGATGCACCCACAGAGGTTCAAATCCCCTCTGGGCAAGGTGAAGCATAGAACCTAGGACTTTTCCCTGGGTACGTGCCCTAACCACCTAGTGCCTGGGACTAAAATCTTAAGCAGGGCACCTTCCTCCTCGGCTTCTGTCATTTTTTTCTAGATGTGCATATACTGAGGCTATAAATACATATATAGTGACATGTTCCAGGCAGTATATAGCCCTGCTGTGCATGCTCAGCCGACACACAGGCTTATGCAGCCAAAATGTAAAAGCAGTGGAAAAAATGGCCAGGTTGACAACTAGAAAACTAACATTGAGGTGCACAAAGAGAAACAGAATTCCACCCCTACTATATGAAAAAAGATGTATGAAGATAATATATATTTTAGAGAATTATGCCTCTACTATTTGCATTAAGTAACATTTTTAAATATTTTAGAAACAGAAAAAATACTAAATATTTATGTTAATTGAAACTAGATGCTGTTTGTCACAATTCAATATTTGTCTAAGAATTCAAGTGAGGAATTTTAAAAGTTCTGTAAAAGAAAAATAAATGTACTGGATGGATGAATTTATGGTTTCACAATAAAACCTTTTACATTCTGTGAAAAAGAAGGCTAGTTTTACAGCATCATAAACTACTCAGTACAGTTTACAGACTTGTATCATAATCTATATATAGGCTGAGGTCTCACCATTCCAATTGTGTATATGTGTGTGTTGTGTGTCTGTGTACACATGTACATTCACAGATGCGTGCACAGACTTGTGTCTCTCTTTAGAAACCCTAACCAAAGACAGTTACACATCTCTTCTGGGTCCTCATCCTACACATAGTCAGACAAAACTCCCACTGAATAGCTGTATGATAGTACTACTAGTTCATCGCAATGGGAAGAAAATAATTTCATTATTTTTATTTAAATATTGAACAGTTATTGATGTCAGGAAATGATTTACCATAGATGGTTTGGATTTATTTTACATGCCAACATAAACACACACGGTTAGTTGTGTTCCTTCGTTTATAGTACTTTTCCTATTTTTCGTAACTGATGAGTCATGCTTCTGTTGCTTGTGACAGGAGGACAGGACTGCCTTCTTGATAGCAGGCAGTCCACTGATTCCAAGTAAAAATGCCCTGGATCATTGCAAAAGCATGACTCAGCCATTTCAGATAAATTCAGTAACTACTGCACATAAACATAGATAGCAAAAGTAGCTGTTTAAGTAGTCAGTGTTTATTGACACTAGATTTCAATAAATGCTGTTTTTAATGTAGTATTTAAATAAACCAAACAGAATAAACAAATAGAATATATTTTCCATTGTGCTGAATTCATATTTATATTGTAAAATTGTTTTGTTTTGTATTTGTGACAACTTAGTTTTAGAACTATTGGTATTTTCTGTCAGGGAGCTAGCGCTTTAAACGAATATAAATAAATGAATACTCTTGTTTTATCCAACTAAACCACCTGAGAACCAGGGCACGGAACATATTAATACTAGCTTACCTTTAAGAAGCAAGCACCCAACATACAATCCTATACTAGTATAACTTGACCAGAATCTGATGTGGAAAAAAATTACAGAACTGAAGGTACTGTGTGTCTGCTTCTATTCTAGGATAAAAGGAATCAAAACTCATGGCAGGTGTAACCAACTATTCATCTATTCTAGGGTAGCCATTTAATCAATGCCAAAAAGCTATTACCAGCTCTTCTGCCCCCTCTGTACTAATGCCTACTGCCTACTATGGATATAACTTACATCAGCATATGAAACCAATATTTTGTTTCATCTACACATGCCCTATATTATACTGGTGTTGGCATTCACATGTAAAGGCCCTGAAAACTCACTGGATAAAAAGTACTTCCCACCGTATACAAAGTATTTAATTGTACTTGCAAATAATGCTTTAAATTAAAAATTGGCATTGTCAACTGCATACTTTCATAGACATTAGATTTCATAGACATTACGGCTGGAAGGGACCTCGGAAGATCATCGAGTCCAGCCCCCTGCCCAAAGGGCAGGAAGTCAGCTGGGGTCATAGGATCCCAGCAAGATAAGCATCCAGTTTGCTCTTGAAGGTGTTCAATGTAGGCGCTTGAACCACCTCTGGTGGCAGGCTGTTCCAGACCTTGGGGGCTCGGACAGTAAAGAAATTCTTCCTTATGTCCAGCCTGAAACGGTCTTGTAGTAGTTTATGACCATTCGACCTGGTCATCATCCCTTGGGGCGCTCTGGTGAACAAACGTTCCCCCAGATACTGGTGGTCACCCCTGATAAACTTATAGGTGGCCATCAGATCACCCCTGAGCCTGCAATTTTCCAGGCTAAAGAGCCCCAGGGCTCTCAGCCTGTCATCGTAGGGTCTGCTTCCCTGACCTCTGATCATGCGCGTGGCTCTTCTCTGGACTCTCTCAAGCTTCTCCACATCCTTTTTGAATTGTGGAGCCCAAAACTGGAAGCA
>NW_005841847.1:5005150-5011741 GCF_000455745.1 Alligator sinensis | reverse complement strand
GCTGGTGCGCCAGAAACCCCAAAAGGGAGCAGACCCCACAAGGGGAGGTAACCATGCTCCCAGGCCCCAGAGCCTGAAAAAGGGTCAGGCAGCCCCTCCAGCCGAGAGCCAGGGGCTTCGTCTGCGTGGAGGACAGAACCAGGGGCTCCGTCTGGGTGGCAGTCTCTGAGGTGCCAGAGGTGGGGGCCGCGGAGCCCGAGGGGTGCGGCGCGTGCCCATCCGTGGCATGCCTCTGGTAGGCTGGCTATGGCTGGGACTGTCTACCCTGGGGGGTGCGCAGGCAGGGTCCTGGGCCCTCCCGTGCGCCCTCCTGCGCGAACTCCACGCTAACTCACACCGCCGGCAGAGAAGCGCGCCTGTTTGCGCAGCCTGTTTGCACGGCTCCCTGGGGGGCTGGGCAAAGTAGGGGCCTGGGCGGGGCTTGACCCAGCCCAGCTCCACTCAGCCGCCTCCTCCCACACACACACTAAGGGGTTAGCCCCCTCTCTCCACGGGCCCCGCTTGCCTCCGGCTGTGCTGGGGGTCGGCGGGGTGCTCCGCGGCTGCTGGAGGGTTTCTGGGAGGCTTCGGGGGAGCGGGGGCGCAGCAGGCTTTCACCTGCGCGCCTCTCGCCACTCCCGAGCCTGAAACTTTCAAAACTATAACTAAAAGTTAATAGTCTTTTAGCCATTAAAGAATTTTAAAAGCCCATATCTGTAGTAAAAGCCTGATCCAATACTTGTTACTCAGCACCAAACTGTGCTGTCAAACAGGCTTCAGAAAACAGTCTTCTGGTGAATCTAGAGTATGCTGCATGCATAGCTACACATAACAATGAATGGAGAAAATAACAAACATCATTAGAAGAAAAGGACAGGTCTATTTACTACATTTATATATAAGACCTTAAAATAGACCTTAGTTCTTAAAAGAATAAAATAAAAATTACCCTCTAAAAGTAGACTTAATATTATAAGGGCCCCCTCTAGACGTTCAGGTAAAGGCATGATAGGATTGATGCTGGATCCACACAATGATGCCTCCCGTCATGCCACATGTGCATAGCAGGAGGCATGATTGTGGGATCCAGCGTCAGGTCCTATCATGCCTTATTGCTGGTACAGGGGTAACCTGGGTTTGCCATCCAGAGCTCCCCCTGCACTAACAAGTAAAAAGCTCCCGCAGCTGCGAGTCCCATCACAAGCTGGACATAAGCTGTCAGTCCCCTGCGGGGCACTGCTGAGACAGTCACATCAGCTGTGGGACTTTTTGTCCTTGCAGTCATGGGGTGCTGCCGGGGCTGAGTTCCTTCAGCTGCAGGACTCCCAGCCCCAACTACAGGTACAAATTAAACCTGAATAGCAACTAGCAATAATGTTATTCCACATTTCCAAGCTCTAATTTTATAGCTGGTTGAACCTTTTTATGGTGTGATAGTTGCTTTGCACCTGTAGCTGGTCTAAATTAATTGTGCAATTAACCAGTTAATTGCATAATACATGTAATATGTAGAGGGGGCCTAAGTAACAACCTATAAATGAAAATGCAGTTGTATGTTCAACATAGGAAATTTTGGAGGTTACACAGACAGAACAATTCATCTGCCTTAAGTTAATTATATGCAGAAATGTTAATGGAATTGGGACCTTATTATTAGCTTATTTATCTGTGCTGTCTCTATTGAGATATATTTTTGCAGGAAATACAAAATTAAGGACTGATCTTGCACTTCTTCACCACATTCATAAAGCCATTAGTATTCAGGTAAAGTCTGCCAAAAACAGGCTTACAAATATCAAACGAGTTAAAGTTTTGAGTCATCATTTTAAAATTAATCATAGAAATACAATCTTCTGGTTATAGTGCTTTAAATACTTGAAGCTCCAAAATATAGGTAATGCAAGGGAATTTACAAACAACACTTCTATAGAAATAGTTACATTAATTATATGAAAAGGAGTAAAACAAAAAAAAGATAGAAAAAATATTTAAATTAAAATTGATGAATAGCTGGAGAATTCCATGTAAAAAAGACACCATAACTATATTTAAGACCAAACATTTGTCTGCTTCATAATTTGCCTGCTATATTTAAAGCCATAATATTTGCCTGCTAAATTCTAAGTAAAATCAAGACTATACAACTGGAAGAACCTTCCTGGGTAAAGTCTAGTGTTTTGCTGTTACAGGAAACCATATCACAAAATACTGTTCACAAATTTATAAAGCTTCATCTTAAAACCAGTTAGCCTTTCAATTGGAGTAGTGGAAAAAAAAACTGTTTCAGAATCTCACTCCTCTGGCATTTAAAAACCTTCTTCTAATTTGCACCTTAGATTATTTATATCCTTTACTAAAATGTAAATACAGCGCTCAAAAAGATGCACATCCCACAAGATCTCTGTTCTCAAATCTGCTCTCTGTTTCCAAAATGAAACTGAGATCTGGCACAGACATTTGATAAAGCACTCTAACAGAAAGCATTTTAAGTTACATCCATCCTTGATTAATTTAGAGCAGGATCTGCCATTTTTAAAAGTGCTTTATGTGCCTTGAACATCTGTTCTGTTATGGCTGTAAAGCGTTTTTTGCGTGCTTAAAGCACATTAAGTGTAACATCTGTGCCTAGTCTGAAAGTTACAAGTGAATTTACAAACATTTTTTCTATTGTTCCATACCTCTGTCTTTATACATCCAACAAGTAATCAGAATAATGTGTATTCACCATCAGTGGAATACACTTAACCAAAGGAAAGCATATGCAAATAGGCTATATGAGAGTTACAGATGACTGCGCTGAGGAAGTGAAATTCTCATGAATACCTTGTGACTCCAAAATAAAGCCACATCCTGTAGATAAAATACAAGACTACAATGCAGCTGCACAGATGTCTTTCCAGTATATGAGCACTGAAGTACGTAGAGCATCTATCTATACTACAGACTACATCACTTCAGTTTTAAGAGTCTATGGGCACATCTACACATACCCTTTAACGTGCGGTAAACTATTTTATTGTGCATCATATACAAAACAGTGACATTATGCTAATGCACAGTAAAATAGTCTACTGTGCATTAAGCAACACTAAAAAAGCATGCAAATGCACTACTGCGCATTAGCACAGCCTAATGTACATTAATTTAGTACCTCATATTGGAGGTACTAAATTTAATGTGCATTAGAAAAGGTGCATTCATGCACGTGTAGACACATATAGACACATGTAGACTATATCAATCAACTTATGTTGATGCTAGCCAAAATAAGACAGTGCATCCAAACATGTACTCATACTAGTACAGTGAAGTTACTTGTACACTCCTCCTTTTATACTAATATTGTCCTCAAGTGTGTTGGACAGAGTAATTTCTGGACATCCATGTCATGGCTCCCAGTACAGCTACAAGCTGCAGTGTTCTGGATGTGATCACACTTTGTACTCTGAAAGAACTTGCCTACCCCTCTTCACTGAGAAATTTGTGAGCAGATATCCCAGCCTTAGAAATTCTATGAGTTTTCCCTTTGCCAATACTATGGCATGAGGATTTGCTAAGAGCTCACCAACTGCAGGTAGAACTAGAGGTGGAAACTCTCTTTTATGAGCAAGGAAATGGATGCTGTTTCTCATGGTGTATGAAGAGAACTCATTTCAGTGATGGATCTTGTTCCAATCCATCTTTGTTAATGAGATACAAATAATTATCATTTGACCTAGAACCTCGGGATAATAAGGCTGTATTTCTACAACTGGCTGAGGAGTTCATCCCATTCCCAGAATAGCAGAATTAGGATTAGAAAGGTGATAGCAATTATTAGATTAGAAAGGTTTATGATGAGAGACTGAGAGCTATGGGACTCTTCAGCCTAGAAAAGCACAGGCTCAGGGGCGACTTGGTGGCTGCCTATAAGTATATAAGGGGTGTACATCAGGATCTGGGGGAATGCCTGTTCACCAGAGTGCCCCAAGGGATGACAAGGTCAAACAGTTACAAACTCCTCCAAGACCATTTCAGGCTGGACATAAGGAAGAACTTCTTTACTGTCCGAGCCCCCAAGGCCTGGAACAGACTGCCTCCAGAGGTGGTGCAAGCACCTACTCTGGACTCCTTTAAGAGACATTTGGATGTTTATCTTGCTGGGATCCTGTGCCCACAGCAGACCTCCTGCCCCTGGGGCAGGGGGCTGGACTCGGTGATCTTCCGAGGTCCGTTCCAGCCCTAATGTCTATGAAATCTATAAAAAAGCAATCCAGAAACATATGTCCAGTGCCTGTGGAAACTGGCAACTCCTATTACAGGTTTTATGGGAATGTAACATGGAGCCAGAAGGCTTCTGTTATTTAAGAAGAAACTGCAACAGGGGAAGCTGACTCAGGGGAAGCTAGCTGCTAAGGAACTAGCTACCTACCTGCTAGCTGAGTTGTGGCCAAAAGCTGGATGTAACAGCAACAAGGGACAGAGAGCCAGGCTGCTCGAGGGCTAAGAGCTGCAAACAGTAGCTAAGCAGCCACTAAGTCAGGCAGGCAGGCATTTAGGGTCAGAATGAACACTCCTGTGATGGCTGCTAAGTTACCTGACCGGAAGCAGGAAGGGCTTAATGTGTGTATAAGCTCAAGACTGAGTCTATATGGTCAGTCTGGCCCTGGAGGATCCAGAGAAAGGAGCTTCAGAGCAGGAGAAGCCCGGAGAGCTTTTAGATGGCACCAGTGCTACCCTGGATGAAGCAAACAGAATTCTGCTGCCTTGCAGAGGAATGACCTAGAATAAGGGGAAGCCTTGTTGTACAGACAGATAGCCATTTCTTACACTTGGACCCAGAGCCGGTTACTTGGTATTATGGTCAGAGAGCTCATTCCTTTGTTATAGTTTGCCGGTAGTTTGGGACTGAGATTAGTAGTGGTGGCAGGAAGGTCCCAGCTGTGCCTGAAGGTACAAGTGTGTTAGGAGCCCTGCCAGGTGCTATAGGCTCAAGACACAGACCAGGCCAGAGCCTTATAGGGTGGCAGCCTAGGAAAGGATTGCAGCCAAGTGCAACTCAAGACAGATAGGGCTGGGGGGTGGGGCGGGGCGGGAGTATAGATAAGATAGGCCAGGGGGTACAGACAGATCCAAAGCAGGCTCAATGTCCAGAGCAGAGTAGAGACTGGACC
Organism: Alligator sinensis; assembly: GCF_000455745.1. Classification (NCBI taxonomy): domain Eukaryota; kingdom Metazoa; phylum Chordata; order Crocodylia; family Alligatoridae; genus Alligator; species Alligator sinensis. The sequence goes on along the minus strand of NW_005841847.1, from coordinate 5,006,609 downwards.
AGGGGCCCAGAAAGAGCTAAAGCTAGCTCAGTGCCCAGAGCAGAGTGAAGACAGGCCCAAAACAGGCTCATTGACCACAGCAGGGTGTGGGGGCCGGGAGCAGTCCGAGGCTTTCGGGGGTGCACGGCGGGCTGTGGCCGGAAGCCCGCAACGGTAGGGCAGGTACTTTTGCACGACGGACTAGAATTAGGCACAGACTCGTAGCGGTTAATTAAAGGTTGTTTTACTTACACCGTAGGTGGTCACGGTGCAGGCAGGAAAAACTTTCTTGAGTTGCAGTTACAGACAAACACAAGTGGAGTTTGCGAGGCTCCACTGAAGACACACGCACGGAGTTTGCTAGGCTCCGCAAAAACAAACACGACAGAGCTCTGGATACCCTTGACGAGCGCGCAAAACCGTAGATACGTCTTAAGAATTTAACGAACGAGACAGGAAGAGGTTGGTGGTTGATCAGGCCGCCGAAGTCCTCTGAGACACACACAAAGTTTCTATTACTCTGCCGCGTGCTCAGAGTCCCCACGAGATGGTTGTGGAGTCCTCTACAACTTGGGCGGAAACTGCTCAAACCTCTTATACGACTAGCAAGCCAATCGCTAGCCGCCACGTGGGAATAATTTAGAAACAGCCAATAGTGGGAAACAAATTTACATACGGGTGGCGGGAACTCCTTTGCACCGGGGTTTTCTCTCTGCAGCTGAGAATTGCACCGTGCAAAGAAAGCTCCATGTGGCGAGAAATAATTCTGCAGTGCCAAAGTGCACACACAATCATTGGGTCATGACACGGGAGATACAGGGTCAGGGGACCTAGAGCAGGCCTGAAACAGGGCCAGGGGGCCCAGGACTTAAGTAATCAAGATAAGAGCTAGTGCCCAGAAGCCAGGTCCAGTACAGTGGGCCTGGGCTAGAGGGCCCAGCTAGAGAAAAGGGGCAGAGGCCAAGAAGGCAGAGACCCCAACAAGGGAGTGACTGTCCAGCAACACCTGCGAGGCCTAGGCACAGATGTAAGGGAGATTGGAGGCCATGAATAGCCCTTAAAGCTGAAAGTACCTGAGGGGCACAAGCAGGCCAAGAGGGCTTATCAGGAGCAAAGCAGGACTAAGACCAGTGGGGTCCAGGTGCTGGCTGTCAGAAGAACTGAAGTCTTGCTCTAGGACACTTAGACAGCCTCCCTAACATTCAATAGTTACGCTCCCCTCCCTACTGTTGGCAGGGTCTAGCAGCAGCGTGCCATCACCGTGCTCCCCTCCCCCTCCCCTTGCCCTTCCTCCTTCCCCCTCCCTGCCCGCTTTTGTTGGGGCCTGGCAGCTTCGCATCCTACCATGTCCAGCCCCTTCCCCTCTTCTCATCTGGTCAGGGAAGGGGGGAACAGGCCTGTTCCCCTTCTTCCCCCGCCCCCGTTCCATTGATGCTGCATACAGGGAGCAGGGCTGAGGGTGGGGGCCAAGGCAGCCCAG
>NW_005841847.1:5000864-5005140 GCF_000455745.1 Alligator sinensis | reverse complement strand
CCAGGCCAGCACAGCTGGCCTGGCCCCCACACCGTCATGGCAGCACTCTGCAACACCATCTCCTGTCCAAAAGCTCTTGGAGCTCTCTGGTTGCTTCAGTCAGCCAACCAGAGTGCAAATAAAGACTAAGACTTTTATGTATATAGAATTAAATAACATTTGAAGGATATTCCTCATACACAACTTATCATGAGTCTCAATGGGCAGCATAAAAATCCTGTACTCCGTATACGGCCACAATTTCTCTTAGCTTCAGTAGAAATTCTGTATGAGAAAAGAATACATGATCAGAGACCAGAACAGAATACCACTAGCTGTACAGGTGTGCTAAGAGCAGCAATCAGAACTTTGGAAAAATCCAGAAACCTCTGCCCTATTTAAATTTTGTGAACAGGTGGATCTACACATGCATAAACCCATGAAGTATGACACTTTACATATTCTCAGGTATCTCATCCTTCCTTTATAATACCATGGACTAGCTATGTAGGTTAGTACAATCATATGTAAGGTGCTACTGTTTTCTGCACGGAGTTCTGTGGCTTCTTAGCATACTGCCATTAATTTGTATTACGTGCCTTCCACAACCCCTCAGCATTGCATTATATTTTACCTTATATACATTGTAAGTTTAAAGTGTTTCATACTCTTACTAAGCACAGCCATAATTAATAATATGAAACTGTAAAAATTATTTGTTTTGAAATAATATATTACATTACTTAATTATGCACCTTTGGGCAATTTATGAAGTATCATTCCAAAATCCAGTGGTTAGATTTGACTTTTACAATGTTACGATGCATATAACTTACAATGTAGGTAACAAAGTTATAAAATAAACTACTGTAGTCCACATGTGGTACAGATAATAGTCCAATTTTTTTTTTAACAAAATGTATCTTAAGAATTAATATGAAGTGAAAAAAAGATATGAAGAATTAATATGAAGTGAGAAACTTCTGTATGGTATATATTTTAAAAATCAAGGCTAATTTATCACAGGAACACGATAAATACTATTCCTACCTAGCTTAAAACCCACTAATCCAATTTCAAAATAAATTGTTCTCAGGCTGAGAACTTGTAGAGCAAATTACAGCAGGGGGTGAATTTTCACAGCCAAAAAATATAGACCTGAAAACAGAGATCCAAGAGTGCAAAGTTGATGGACCCTTAAACTATAGCGGTCTGGAATGTGAGACTATAATCATAATAGGAAATACATGTGCAGAGTTCGTTGCAGGCTACAATAACACTACTAGCATATGAGGCTTCTATTATAGAATATTTTAAAGCAGGGGTCAGCAACCTAAAGCCAATGGGCTGGATCTGGCTCACAAAGCCACTGGATACAGCCCACAGACATAGGGCTTCAGTAGCACTCACTGGTGGGGGGTTTCAGATGCAGTGCTTACATTGTTCTGTTGCAGGGAAAAGCATCAGATGCAGAAAGATCCTAGCACCCACTCTAACCCAACCCACGGCCAGAAGACTTTTTAAATGTCCTGGATTTTGTTTGTTTGTTCCCAAATGGTGTAAGGGTTCAGGCCACTGACGTTTACAGGGCCTTTTCACCAAGATAAAATTAACTAGCAAATTAACTGTCACAGGCAATAGTGAAACTACAGAACTGTGAAATGCACAAAAAAGAAAACAAGAAAAAAGTTTCTTTCATTGCCAACAGTCTTAAAGATAAATAAATAGCCTAGTCCAGGGCTCTCATAGAGCCTACGAGCTGAATCCAGCCAGTGGAGCTGTATCATCCAGCGTGTAGTGCTGCCCGCCACATGCAACACATTCTGCATTCCCCAGCCCCACATGTTCCATCTGGCATGAGGAACCTATCTGGTTCAGGCTGCACACAGTGCAGGGCTGGTCTGGATTGCATGCTGCACACAGCACTTATGCCAGACGAGCCCTGTACAATGGATCCAGAGCCAATCCAGACTGGACTCACAGAAAGGCTGCCTGTGCTGGATCCAGCACGCAGGACCAGTATAGCACAGGGGCACAGGGCATGTGCCCCAGCCCAGCCCTGTGTTCTTCCTGCCGCACCAAACTAAAATCAGTGCTTGTTGCATGTAACATTGGGGGGGGAGGGGAGTCTGACACGCACACTGCATGTGGCACTCACACCAGACCAGCCCTGTGCACTGGATCCAGGGCTGGCCTGGATCAGGCCCACAGACCAGTCCCATGTGCCAGACCCTGTGTGTAGGGCCGGTCTGACAAGGGTGCCACATGCCCCACACTGGCTCCCTGCACTGTGTAGAGCATGCCCTGGAGCACTCCCAGTCCCATACACTGCATGCTGCATAGTGCCACACAGGGCTGGAACCAGCACTGACTGCAAGCAAGACATGCAGCTGGTCCTGGGTGCATGCTGCATGCAGTGCTCTTGCCAGAGCAGCCCTATGGGCTGGATTTGGTATGTGTGGCCAGTCTGCATGCTCCATTCAGACTGCAGACCAGCCCCACACCCCTCATCCAGCCCACGTGGCTGGATGAGTTTTACACCCCTGGCCTAGTAGATACAGAATCTTCAGACAGAAAATTTAGTTCCCCTTTAACAACAAAGCTCTAAGAAAGTGTGGAGTGAAGACTACACACAAGGAACAAAGTGAAAGGTAGAAAAGGCAGGTACAGAACAAAGTTTAAGATACAGAGATGAGGGAGGGTAGGGGATAAAGGGAATGAGAGGAAAAGCCTAGAGACAAGAGGAGGAAAAGGAGGAAGGAGGAGGTTGAAGCAAGTAGAAAAAAGAACAAGGCTAAATGAGAAGCAAAAGAAGAATAATATGGTAGAGTAATTGTAGGAAAGAACTGACGACTAATTAAATTTATTATTCTGTCTCAAAATATATTTCAATAATCAGAAGAGCAACAAATATATTTGATGTGTTTGCAGTTACAAAAAAAAATTAAATACAAAATTTTAAAATTCAAACTGCCAGGAATTATTTGCAGCTGCATCAATCCTGGAAAAAAGAAAAAGAACAAGGTAAAATGTGATATATTTTATTGAATCAAAAAGCTATATGACAAAAGAAGGATTGCAGAAATTGTAAATTTTTCAAGGCAGGAACATTTATTTGCAACATGTTTGTACAGTGAAGCCTTCCCCTGAGGGCTCTATGCTCTGCTCTAATATAATATTTTCTTTCTAGATTAATATTATTTATCAACCTTCTTCAGGCCTGGGAAAGAAACAGATACAGCCTAAACTAAATACCAGGTAAAAACAATAGCTTTTGTCTAACTCCATTATGTAAATGAAGATCATTTAAAGAAAGGCAAGAGATCAATAAACTTGTGGAGCAGAGAAGTTATCAGAAGCCACTGCAGGCCAGGTAAAGGACAGGTGAAACAAATAAACCAAATTATGTAAAATAATATTAAAAGGGGGAAAACAATCATTATTGCAACCTGCCAAAACTAGGTGAGTATCATGAACAGGACCCAGAGGCATAGCAGGGCAGTACCAAGGCACAGGGCAGCACGCACCCACCCCACCATAGTGATTGCAGCTATGTGATCAGCCAGTGGCCACTTTTGCACACCCCCTACCCATGCACAAACATACCCACGCACATAAAAGTGGCACCAAAAGCTGCCAAGTTGAAATGAACAGGTGAATTTAACCCATCTCATTTAAAATCTAATTGCCTTATAAGTGGTCATAGGGATGCCTTTGACACAAAAGCTGTATTATACTGCATTTGTATATGCAGGTCAAAAGGAATGTATTTCTTCTCCAAAATTAAACTGACATGTTCCCTTCACCTGCATTATTGCATTTCTTATTTTTCCCCCAGTAACACAAGTTGCAAAATGCAGGCTTGCTCCAATTTGGCTTTTTTGGCTGGCTTTGCAAGTAGTTTTACCACTATTTTGCCATATTTAGCTGGATTTCATATACAAACTGATAAAGAGCACCTTGCATACTGTAGATGCTCTGGATGTAATTTAAAGATACATCATTCTAGCATTTACATAACTGATTTCTTTTTTTTTTCAGTTGAACATATGGGAACAAACCCTGCCCTAGGCTGCCTTGGCAAGTAATCCACATAGGCACCGGGCTGGCCTGGTCGGCTGATCTGTGATGGGCACAAAACAGGCGCTTGCCCAATTCCTCCAAACTTTCCGGCCTCGCTTGAAGATGAAAGAGTTTAAGCACCGAACTCACACCTGATTTTGAAGTTCAGTTGTGGACACGGGTTTTCGTACAGTTGGGTCAATTGTCTTGTGGTCTGCCCTGAAAAACAATATTG
>NW_005841847.1:5000367-5000854 GCF_000455745.1 Alligator sinensis | reverse complement strand
CCCCCCAGCCTCCACTAGTGGCTGGGTGCTGGTGCCAGCCTCGCCAGCGGGCAGGCCCTCCGCAGTGCCATTTGGCCCCAGCTGTCACTGCTGCTGCTGCTGCTGAAGAGGTGGGGGGCAACCCAATGGCAAGGCTGGGGCCAGACAGAAAGGGGACCCAAAAATGGTAATTTTGTATTATCATCACAAAGGGTGGCTGATACTAAAAGTTTGCCAGGGCCGCCAGGAGCGTCGGTAGGGTGCTGGGGGCGTATCCTGCTCCCCTTCTGTGGGGGGCTGGGTTCCCACGCACCCGCTGTGGCTGCTCCCTGGTGCCACCAGGGAACCTAGCCGGTGAGGGAGGGCGGCTGGGTGCCCCCCCTTTTATGTCCTGGCGGGGCCCCTTGACCGGGCGGGCACGTGCAGTGGCGCCAGGCTCTGCAGACCTGTTCCCACACGCCTAATGCCCTCCCCCAACGGCCCGCGCCCCGCTTCCATGGGAACCGAG
>NW_005841847.1:4999737-5000143 GCF_000455745.1 Alligator sinensis | reverse complement strand
CGCGGCGTGGCGGCTCTCGGGGACTGTTCGTATGAAACGTGACGTAGGGCAGCGCGGGGCCGGGGGGAGCGGGCGCTCATTGAACGCAGGGAGGCCCCGAGCAGAGCGCGAGCGTCCCACCGGCTTCAGGGAACCGGTAGGAGGAAGCGCTTCCCCACCGCCAGCATCACCCGGGCGGGCCGCTTGGGATCCCTGCAGCGGTGTTATCGTTGTAATTGTTGCTGCCGGGGGCAGCGCGGACACGAAGCGCGCCCCGCTCCCCGCCTTTGTGCAGCGCGCGCGGCCGGGGGGCGGGGCGCGGCGCGGTGTTGGTACACAAAGGCGAGGCGGCAGCACATTGCCGGGCCCCGCCCCTCTGGTGACGTACCCGCATTCCCGTCTAAAAAGTGCCGGCGGGTCGCGGTCG
>NW_005841847.1:4972936-4999721 GCF_000455745.1 Alligator sinensis | reverse complement strand
GCGCAGTGGCTACGCCCGCCTATTGCCACAGCTCCCGCCTCGCCCCTCCCGTGGCGCGCCCGTCCCTGCTGCCTTTCTTTTCTTTTCTTTTCTTCTTTTTTTTTTTTTTTTTTTCCAACCCCCCTACTCAGCCATCAAGGATTTTTGTTTTCCCTGCCCTTCTTGAAAAACGCCTCGTGAGCTCGTGTCGCCGCGCCGCAGCGACCAGGGAAGCCCCGCGCGGGACGGCATCGCAAGCCGAGGTGAGGTGAGGTGAGGTGCGGTGCGGGAGGGCTGGGTTGGGCTGGGCGACGCCACTGGCCGTGCCTTGCTCCGGCTTTTGCTCGGGAGCCGCTGCTGGGCCCCGCGGGGAGGCTGCAGGGCTGCGCGGGGAAGGCGAATACTGGGTCCCGCCGCTGTTAGTTTCCGTGCGAAAGGAGAGGGAAAATGCGGGGCCAGACGCTGCTGGTGCAGTCTTGTGACTGATCTGCATTTTTTTCCCATTTAAAATGCGGGGATCCCATGTCGAGGGAGGGAGGAGTAGGAGGTAAACAGACGAGAGCAGCACGGAAGCCGGCGATGTGATAATCGCACATCAATGTTGCATCAGTTCTTCGTTCCTGGTCTGTATAGGAGGGGCCCCCGGGTGGAGGTGCTGCCCTTCTAGGCGTCGCTCGCTCGCTCGTGTCTTAATGCTGTAGCAAAAAAAAAAAAAAGCATGTTACCTGGGTGTACCTTTATTTTTGTCATAAAATCTGCTGAATATTGCAGTGTTCGCCCTGCAGCCTCACTGGCCTCGCGCAAAGGTGGATTTGCTTTTGGAGGCAAATGCCTTCCAAGCATTGGATTTCTATGTTTGATTTTTTTTTTTTTTTTTTTTTTTTTTTTTTTTTTTTTCTTTCTTTCCCCCTGGGCTGTTGTGTGAGCCAGAGGGCACATCTGGGATAACCCCACATACAAGTGCACAAAGGCAGAGCCTTGCATATTCAGATCACATCTCCGGGCGTGTGCTTGTGTGTTGTAGTTGGAGATTATCTTTGTTCTATGCCTCAGCCAGTGTCTTGTACTTTTCCTTCTCGTCCCCCTCTTCTCTCCCCCCGCCCCCCCTTTCCTCTCCCCTCCCTTCTCGGCTAGTACTTTTCCACTCGCCTGGCTGGGGATGAATCAGCCCCAACGAGCAGCAGCAGAAGCTCTCCACGTGACCTAGCTCGAGAGACCACTGCAGTATTGACGTTTCCTTTTTACCTTCACAGACAAGGCAAGTCCAGCAGCCAAGGACAAAAGAGGGAGCGGACCTCGGCTGCCACCGCGGAAGGGGCATCGGCCTCAAGACTCCTTATTTCATTTGATAACTGAGGGAAGCGTATTGAATATCTCTGCCATGACCAAAGCAGAAATGGGCAAGTTTAACATCTCTCCAGATGAGGACAGCAGCAGCTATAGCTCCAATAGCAATGACTTCAGCTATTCATACCCAACCAAACCAACTGCTATGAAGAGGTCAGAGGGTTTGGGTCTGTTTTTGTTTCTTTGCATCTGTTGTTTTTGTTTCCACCCATAACATTTTGTACAGCACCATAAAATGTCCATTAGAGCTTAAGACAGTGAATGTTTACATATCTTGCATGTCTTACAAATACAAAAATTTGAATATACAATGGTATATATTTATTTAATAGATAATTTTGATTGATTGGATTTCCCTCGAAAAGGAATACAAAGCATTGATAAATTTTAAAAGCAGTGAAAATAAAAGACATTAGTGATGATGATTAAAGAGAGATTTTTGTTGTTTGGTTTTTACAGCCATTACGTAGATATGGATCCAGAAAATCAAAATTTTTTACTTGAATCCAATCTTGGAAAGAAGAAATATGAAACGGAATATGTAAGTATGCGTTAATAGCGTTTTATAGTTAGCACACTAAGAATTTGGTGGATACATAGTCATTTTCTCTTAAATCAAAAGGAAAATAACTGGTTCTCTGTTAATAGTTGCCTCCTCTTCCACAGCATCCGGGTACTACTTCCTTTGGAATGTCAGTATTTAATCTGAGCAATGCAATTGTGGGTAGTGGCATTCTTGGACTTTCTTATGCCATGGCTAACACTGGAATTGCTCTCTTTGTGTAAGTATCATTTGATAAATTAAAAGTGTTAATTTGCCCAATAATTATTATTAGACAAGCAGTAGTGCTGAGATCCTTACCTCAGGGAGGTAGACAGCAAAACTGACACTAAATTCAGTTATGTAAGGATTCATTTGAGGACTTACTGGCTGCTTTAGCAATTAGCGCAGTAGCAGTTTTGGCCTATTCTGAAACTTGCAAAGACTTAAGCTTTTAACAGATCCATAAACATGAGTTGTATTGTTCTATCGGTAAAGTCGGTTTTCCTTTTTATTTGATAAGCTATGGCCTGGTGTTAATCATTACAATGATTTTAAAACTTCATTGTGTAATGAAGGAGGGAGATGTACTTTAAGGACCCAATTCCACATTCTTTTTCATTCAAAGATTATTAGACAGAATCCTGGAAATGAATGTGAATTTTGCTGTCAATTTAATACTGGGCCAGGATTTCTCCTGATACCTTTAGCGGGAGTTTATAGACTTAAAGTTTAGTTCAGCTAATAGAGCAGAATAGCTAAGAATAGTTTTGAGGGGGGTTTCCTGCACATTAGTCCTGGTCTGTACTCAGAAAAGTTTTGCTGATCTAGTTAAGCCAGTCAGTATGTGATCCTTCCTGAGCTAACATAGTTGTGCCAGTAAAAGCCCTAGCACAGACACAGTTGCATCAGCAAAAGTGTCATTTTTCACTTCCTCTGTTTGGAAACTGGTTTAAGCTATAGTAGCAAAGGAGCCTATTGCTGGTCTCTCCACTAGAGGGTGTTGGCAGGGTACCTCTCCCAGTTTTTTTTATATCTCTACCAAATGTAGACACAGCCTTTGTACAGTAGCATAATTGCGTATGGTATGGTGAAATTAGTTAGAGTACTTTAAAGAAGATTTTTTTTTTTTTTAATATTGGCTTTGGTACGGTCTAATACAATGTGTCATCAAGTGATTGAACACTAGTCTTAAAAATAGTTGTAGGTCTCTGTTAAGAGAAGTATTTACCCTAAATAAATAGTCACACACAGCCCTAAAAAAAACAAGGGGGTCAGCTATATTCATCACCTAGCTCACTTCAAGTTTAGCTTTTTTGTCTTCTCAGATTCCTCAAGGTTGTAGATCACTGATTTCCATTAGAAGATGTCCCAGCATGCACTAGCTGCTAATATTACAATTACCACAGAAACCCACTGGTGTGTGAAGCTGGCTTAAGGGAGGTTGTTAACATATGGCATGATAAAGTTCTCAGCAAAACAATAAGTTTAATTACTTCATAAAATTCCAGGAATTAAAAAAAAAAAAAAAAATTGGCAAAAATATGTCATACATTAAGATAGTAAACAGATACTTATCTGACCCTTTTATATGCCAACTTCATGCTCTGGAGAGGTTCTGCAGTGGTTATGAGGTCACCAGAAAAATGCATGCTAGGATATCTCGTAGGAGTTGGTGAAGACGGGGAAAAGAAAGGGTGGATAGAAGCAAGTTTAAAGTCAGTTATTTGAATAATTCAGCACAAAATCATGAAATTTAGCTTCTTTTTTTTTTTTAAGTAATTAATTATTTTTTCCCTCAAAATTATTTATTTGAAGCAGGTTTGGATTACTGCTGAGAGAAGTCTAAACTAATTCACATGCTATTACAAAATACAGTACAATTAGGAGTTATGGTACCAGAAGATTTGTAATCACTAAGCTAATAATAAGAGTTCACAGCTCAGAGGATTAATAACACTGCGAATAGCTTTTAATAGCAAAGTTGTTAAAATCTGGCCCTGGTTATAATAGTGATTGTAACTTCTTAATATATTCATAGATGTTAGGGTCGGAAGGGACCTCAATAGATCATCGAGTCCGACCCCCTGCATAGGGAGGAAAGAGTGCTGGGTCTAGATGACCCCAGCTAGATGGTTATCTAACCTCCTCTTGAAGACCCCCAGGGTAGGGGAGAGTACCACCTCCCTTGGGAGCCCGTTCCAGACCTTGGCCACTCAAACTGTTATATGATAGCTATTAAACAGATTGTGCAAGATGTAGTCTCAGTTGAGTTCTTAGCGAATTGGTATTCACGTAATCATTGGCATATTTGCTGGCAGCTTCAGCATACAAGCCAGAAACCAAGTGGGCATTGAGCCTGAACTACCTCATCACCATTCCAAGTGGCCATTCTGTGTACCTAAGTACCTAGTCAGCTATACTATTCATTTCATGATTTTCAGCGGGGCTGAACATGGTGATCTATAAGAGAATAGTAAAACAGCTGCTTAGAGCAACTCAAAACAATACACAGAGGGATTTTTTTTAATGCATTTAATGTCTTGGAACAATCATAATACAATGGAATTGGTTCACATTTTAAGTTTAAACTACTATACACATTACTTGCAGTAAAAAGGGACCCTTGTACTGATGCCATTATTCCTTAATCCCATGTTTAAACCCGGTTTATACTATTTTAGTTATTCAGATATGGATTTTTAGTATGATATTTCTAGATCAGACAGTAGTTGATTGCACCTTCCTCAGAACTTTTAGCTAGCATAAGAACTTGCACTTTTATTTTTGGTTTAAATTTTCTGGATTGGACTGCATGGCATTTGATATAATTGCAGGGATGAGGGGTTGTTCTAGCTCAATTTCCTTTCATTTGAATAATATCCTTAATTAAATAGGGCTACATTAAATGAATTGAGACTGTCTAAAACTTATTGGAATTTGCTCCTTCTCCCTCTCTTTCCCCAGGATTCTCTTGATATTTGTGTCAGTGTTTTCTTTGTATTCAGTTCACCTCCTCTTGAAGACAGCCAATGAAGGAGGTATAGTAAATTCTTAATATTTTTACTGCTAGATATTCCTGACTTAATCCAATTTTTTTTTAGTAACATAAGAATTTCTAATTGACTGTCTTTTGTAGGGTCTTTATTATATGAACAATTAGGACTGAAGGCATTTGGTTTAGCTGGAAAACTTGCAGCTTCTGGATCAATTACAATGCAGAACATTGGAGGTGAGGGCTTTTTAAAAATACCTGTTATTTCAGTGATAAATGTTCCTTTTTCTATTCTCAGAGACTATTGTTTCACATAACATGTTTTCTTTAACTACTTTTGTTCAAGTAAAGCTAAGAAACATGTTTTGTGGCGCTCTTGCATCATGTATCTATTCTATATTTGTAATGATCTGTAATGTTTTTCACCTACAGCTATGTCAAGCTACCTCTTCATAGTGAAATACGAGTTACCGTTGGTCATCAAGGCATTTATGAACATTGAAGAAAGCACAGGGTAGGTGTTAGAACTCCACATCAGACAAACTATTAGTAGAAACAAAAATGGATGTTGCATACATTTTATACGGAAACCTCCTCTGGAACACTTTAGTATAGCTTCTGAATAGGGTACAGAGCTCGTTGCTGAGCTTCAGTGAGGATTTTCTTGTTTGAACCACTCAGGATAGGACAATATCAAGCACTTGCCCTGGATCCAGCCTCCACTAGGAAAGATGTTTTTAAAATTATATATGCATCTTGCATCATATTATGGAATAAGTTACGTAAGACTATCTGGTAAGTGTTACCAGACATGCCAGCTAATATATTACTTAATCCTGAAAAGTAAATTTGGTCACAGTTGTTATATCCTAATGTATTTCAGAAGTTTGAACTGATGAGATGATTTTCAAACATTAACATCATGGAAAATATTTATTACCTGAGGGATAAATGAATTTCTAGAGATTCTAATACTTTAGGGTTAGATTGGAAAAAAAAAAAAAAATGGTGCCAACTTGGGCAGAATTTAGATGTGCAAGTCCAGAAAATGCTACGGAAGGGGAAAGGGGAGTCCTCATAATAATTTAGTGATTAGACCATTTAACCTTGGGTCTTCCACTTGAGCAAATGCCTCCCCACCTGAAGGGCTGCAAATGCCCATTTCTCACCTTTTTACAAAAGCATTCACACCTGCATAGCCATAAACCATTCTGGACACAAGAGTTCTGGGTCCCACTCCCTCAATTTTTTTATTAGATTTCATCATATGCCAGCACTGAAGGAGAAAATGTGGCAATTTTAAAAAATACCAATTCATTTATTCCAGCATGCTCTTTAATTTTATGCTCTGCAGCATACGTTCAAAGTATGCATCTGTATTCTACATTAACATGTGAAAGTCTGTTACTACTTGTCCATAATCGGCAACAATATGCATCCTTATGACCAATGCTAAAACTTGGTGTCATCTGGTTTATTTTTAAGTTATCCATCAGAATGTTGTCTCTTTTTTCCAAAAAAAAATAACAAAAGTTGTTAGTACTTCAGCTTTATCTTACACACATCTGAATTGCACTAATTTGAGAATTTCTTACGCATGTTTTTAAGTGTAGGTATCCCAGGTAAAGAAGTGAGAGAAGTTGGCCCCATCGCTTCAGCTAAATTCAGTTATCTCCTAGGTGACTTCAAATTACTCCTTATTTACCCCATTTTACAAGAAAGCCAGATACAGCTTTTGGCGTTTAAACATCCAGCCAAAGTCAACAATATATCTTTTTTTGTTTTATCTAAATAGTATATAATAATAGTGTGTCCTTCTATGAATCTAAAAGTACTATTTCCAGCATTAATAGAATGTGAAAGATTATAGAACAAAGTGGAAGAAGTAAACTAGCTAGAGGTCTTGGGTTTCAACTTCAGATATGGCCCTCAGCAGCTTCTCCCCAACCTGCTGGCAACTCTCAGTGGAGCCAAATTACCAAATGGTCTCCCTGACCTCACAAAGCTATCTCAGTGAGGCGATAGATACCCCAGAGGCTGTATCAGCTTTCTCTGTATGTATGGTTGGAGAGCAATGAGGCAACATAAAGGGTTTGGTTTTTTGTGTGTGGTTTTTTTTGTTTTTGTGGGGGGTTTTTTTGCTCTTTTTGGGGAAGAAAAGAGAACTGGGAAGCATGGTAGTAGCAAGTAGGATATTGCTCCTACCTGACTCAAATAGTATTCAACTGAAATGAGTGAAATTCAGATAGTAAAGTATATGCTAGAATTACCTTTTTTCCTAAAGGTGCTTTTAAATATTAGTTTTTTCTGTAACTAGCTAAAATATTCTCAAATATCTTAAAGGCAGTACCTTCAATGTTCAGTTTGCATTGATGTATGACATTTTAGCACAAAGCAATCTTTGTATTTGGTAGCATTGCAGGGTATCTACATTGGTGCTTTGATTTATATAGAACAGCATGTTAGATAAATGAGGACTAGCCCTTGCATGTCATCACTATAACAAAGTTTAATAAATTTAATTTTATTTTCTCTTGCAGTGAATGGTACCTAAATGGTGACTATTTGGTTATACTGGTGTCTTTACTGCTCATTCTTCCTTTGTCACTGCTAAAAAACTTAGGTAAGAGAATAATTCACTTTTAGAATAATTGACATTAGTTAACATTTGGAGAAGTGTGGAAGTATGGTTGGTTAGACCTTCCATGTGAGAGTCCAGGGTATTGCTATGATAGTTACCTCCATAGTCCTGATTCCTCAACTCATGGAAGTTTAGAAGAGTGTGCAATTTATGTTCATAGTCCTTAAGGGCTATGAACACTTATTGCGCTTAAGAAGAGTAGTCCTTAAGAGCAATAACTAGGAAGTAGTTTCAGGCTGCAGAAGTAAGTGCATGTAGAATATAAAAGAATACAGTGAATGGGGATTTGAGGCAGGATTTTCAGTTCTGCCACCTTTAACTGTGATCTTGTCAGGTCTCTCAATTTTACATGAGGTGGCCTACTCATTGTACTTGTTAGGGCAACGGAGGAAAATGCGAATGTAGTGCTGCTCAAGATTCAGTTGGTGGCACACTTCCTATGTGTCAGTACTGAATAAATAGCTGGTGTCGTGTTGTTGAACCTGTACTGACTCAGTATTCCATTGCAGTGGAATGGGGAACTGCAACTAACTGGAGTCCTCATCTTTCAGATACATTATAAGACTTAGTCTTGTTCCAACTGAAGTCAGTAGGAAAATTCTCATTTGACTTCAATGGAAACAGGATAATGTGCATTAAATGAAACTCCTTGGACAGAATCTTATTTCACTTTACATACCCAAATGTCAGTGACCCAGCCACATAACTGCCATTTTATGGCACATGCATAGTTGGCAGTCCTACTCCACATGCAGTGTTGATGCCTGCAGCTGTAGGATGTACTCTGACTGGACAGGTATCTAGTTCTATCTGCACATGCTCTGGACAAGCAGAAGTCATGAAATTCCACCTGACAAAACCCCATGACTAGCGGGTGTTAGATGCTAGAGGAGGCAGTTCCTTCCATGTTTTGACTGAACAGTCTGGTGGGTAGAGGCCTTGCTAAGCAAGGAAAAAAGCCAGGTGGTAGGCCATGCTAGCCTCCTACTTCCTGAATGAGTGTTTAACAATTGAGCTGTTGAACTAAAACATGGGCCTGCGTCCCTTTTGTGTTTGCCAGGTCACAGTTTGTGCACTTAATTGTTTTGCATGCAGAGCCACATGCCTATGTGGCCATGTGGATGCTTGCATTCTCACAGTACATGGAGTAGGATCACAAACTGCAATACTGCAAAAAATGTCCATTACACAGCTGAGTAACTACCATTTGGGCACGTGGGGCAGAATTCTGTTTCCTTCTGTTACCATCAGTAATCACATGGCACTCCAGCAAGATGGGGATGGGAGCCCTAGTGTTGTGGGCAAATTCCATTTAGTTAGCTAAATTCTGCCAGCAGTTTTAAATTGGAAATGATCTTTTTCATGCTATGTCTTAAACAGTATTACTATCTACAGCCTTTCACAAGTGCCTGCATTTCAGTGATGAGTGTGTGGGTGTGTATGGTTCAGTAAAGGGCAGGTTGTGGGTTGGTTTGACTTTCATGATATTTAGATGAATAAAAATAAGTTAGAACTTTGCTTATGACTGAGATGCTCACTCAGAGTAAACTACACAGCTCTTTGTTGGTAAGCACATGAACCAAATATTAAGAAAGAAAGAAATACTAAAACATTACAAATTGCACTTAAGGAAATAAAGTACAGTCCCATAACTATTTCTAATATGTTAGCTAAGTTTCTACTTTTATAAAAATTGTGAGCCCTCATGGCATTGATTATAAAGTCTTTAAACAGTGGAAAGAGACCACTGTTTTGAATGTAAAATTTTGGTAGGTGGATTGAGAAAATGGAGAATATGAATTATGTCCCTACTACATCTAAATGTTTTTAAACTGAGAAAAATGGCAGTCCAAAACAAGTTTGTGAGAACTTTGTCTGTCTTAATAACGTTCTTAGACCAGTGGTGCCTGGCCTTCTTCAGCCTGAGAACCAGATGAGGAGTGCCAGGTCCGTCTACAAGCCAGATCTGATCCATGGACCCAGTATAGTTACATTAGGCCCTGCCTGGCTGTTCTTCCATGTGACTGCATTGGGCCCCAACTTGATCAAGCCACACAGAAATGGGGCCCATCCAACCAATGGGGCTTGCAAATTTGGCAGCAGGGGAGCATTGGTAGTGTTAATTGCCACTACCATTCCCCCACCATTGAATTTCCCTATGCATGGGGAGACCCATAGGCCAGATTACATGGGTCTGCAGGCCAAGGGTTGAAATGCATTGTATTTGCAAAAACATGCATACTTATACCAAAATTAAGATGTTGTTTTCTTTTTCTTGAATACAGGATATTTAGGATATACAAGTGGCTTTTCCTTACTGTGTATGGTCTTCTTTCTTATTGTTGTAAGTATAATTTCTCTATAGTTGTGCAACACTTATAATGCTATACTTCCAAATAGGATTACATATGGTGTCTGGAAAGCTTTATTGTATTGTATCAATTAATGTAATATGGTCTTCCTTTTTAGGTAATTTGGAAAAAGTTCCAGATCCCTTGTCCTATGGACCATGACCTGGTGAACACAACACTGAATGGCACAGTGACGCATTCAGCAATTGCTGCAACTGTTGCAACCACAGTTGTTCAAAACTTCACTAGTGATGACATGTGTACACCAAAATATTTCATCGTCAACTCGCAGGTAACTACAAATTAATTTCACTCTTCTTAAAGGCATATACGTTTAAATAGAGATGGGATAATTTCTCCCCCCCACCCCCAGTTCTGAGGGGACATATGCCCTGTTCTGCAGGGTACTGAACTTCTTCCAGATTTCCTGTTGAGTTCAAAGAGAGCTGGAGGGGTCCAGCCTTTCTTGAGAGAGAGTAGTAACACTCATGGTGAAGGCCCCAAATTAGGAAAGCACTCAACAGGATTAGGCCTATAAGCAATCCTGTCTCTGTTCAGGAAAGCATTTAAAGATTAAATTTATCAGATTAAGTTGCACTTTTTTTGTGAACCTCCCCAGCAAGTTGGTCTTATACCACTTGCTAGGGAGGCTTACAAAACTCCACTGATGGGAAATCTCCACTGACTTCAAAATCTGTAATACAGTAAAAGCTCCGTTAACCAGCACCTTACACGCTGGCACATTCTATCAACCGGCATGCCAGCTTGTAAGGTAAAGTGAAACCGAAAGTGCCCACCACACCACTTCTGGTTTCACTGAGCCCCCCGCAGTCCAGGGCAAAGCAGCCTGCACGGGACCCGCCTCCCTGTCCCTCCGGGCCTGCAGGAGGAGTGATGATGCCCTGAACACGGCAGGAGAAGCAGCAGCCCGAACAGGCAAAGATGCCTGTTCAGGCCTTTCAATTCCCCATGAGTGCCAGATAACAAAGCTTTTACTGTAGTATGAATTTTCCCACAGCTTCACTAGAACTACCCATTTGAGAGAGAATTTTCTTGTAAATAAAAGTATTCAAGATCACAGACTGAATATTTAATCCTGAATGGTGTGTAGCACTTCTTGAAAGATGAAGAATACACTCAACTACAGCCTGTTTTAGTGGGATTTAAGGATGCTCCAGACTTCTCAGAATTGGGGTCTTAAAGAACAAAGTGAAAGCTGAGATTTAGTTTTAATGTTAATGAAAGAAAGTCTTAAAGTAGATGGGGGTTTTAATCAGTAAATTGAGATGAAACAGAGTTTGTGATAAACAGAGCAAACAACATACAAAGTAGGAATTTACTAATAAATATTATGAAGATAAATTTGTCATCTCTACCAAGATGTTAATAAAGTATATTTGTTTTTCAGACTGTCTATGCTGTACCAATCTTGACTTTTTCGTTTGTCTGTCATCCTGCCATTCTTCCTATTTACGAAGAGCTGAAAGGGTAAATATTGCATATGGTTAAAGAAATTTACTGTACGTAACTTTAACTGTTTTCACTGGTATTAATATTTGATTTTTCTGCTTTTACTAGCCGAAGCCGAAGAAGAATGATGAAAGTATCCAATGTTTCCTTCTTTGCCATGTTTCTCATGTATTTATTGGCTGCTCTTTTTGGATACCTGACATTTTATGGTGAGCATTTACCTCCTCTATTTTATTTTTAAATGAAACGTGTCTCTAGAAATAAGAAAAAAATGTGTTTTTTGGGGGGGTTTCTTTTGGTTGGCTTGTTTGTTTTTTAATTAAGCAAATTTGGTTTTTACTGAACGTGTTATATGTATGTGCACGTATAAAAATAAACTCAAAGATTTTGGCTAAAGCACAAGCCTGGAATTCAAGAATTAAATTCTTGTCGACACGTGCTTTATCTTGGGCAAATCCTTTCCTCTTTTGTGCCTAAGTTTATCCATATAAAAAAAAAAAATGCAGAAAATCTTTTAGTGGCTGAGACCTGTTGATTATTCATATGTGTATGTAAAAGGCTTTGAGTTTTTCATATTGGAGATGCATTTTATAAAAGGGAATTTATGATTCCAAGCAGAAATATGGTCTCAGTAAGAGAATAAGCTTTCTGATGTCTTGCTGGCCACTAATTTTGTTCACAAAACTTCCTTATTTCTCTCTCTGTTTTCCCTTTTTACTAATTTCCCTGTACTCTTTTTATCCTTAATTCAGCCCTTATTTACATACGTCACCATATGAATGTAGACTGCCAGAAATTAATAACTAAAAACAATTTGGCTTCAAGAGTTTTCTTAACATTACCTGATTCTGATAACTGGGGACTTAATTTGTTTTAAACCATGCAAAATCAGTGAAGGTCAGTAGGTAACAAAACAACATTTGGGCTAGCTGGAGAGTACTCCTGTGAGTAAAATGGTGGGGGAAGGAAGGTCTTGTTCTTCCGTTGTTTCCTATTTCACAAGCCCACACAGAGATAAGCTGATGCAACACCATTTGAAGCTTGAATTCAGTTTAGATTGATGAGGGAAGGGGATTGTTTTGCTTCATTTCTAAGGAATTCTATTCCTGTTACATGCAGTGATTTTTTTTTTTTTTTTTTTTTTTTTTTTTTTTTTTTTTTTTTTTTTTTTTTTTTTTTTTTTTTTTGGTCTGGAGTGTATTCATTACAGCTGATTTAAAATGCTATTTTTTTTTTCCCTCTACAGGAAATGTGGAGCCAGAATTGCTTCATACTTACTCTGAAGTCCTGGGTACAGATGTTGTCCTTCTTATTGTGCGTCTAGCTGTGCTTTTAGCTGTGACTCTCACTGTTCCTGTAGTTATCTTCCCAGTAAGTAGTTTTTTTTTTTTTTACTACAATAAGAATGCATTTTGTACTTTCATTTAAGTTAGTAATTGGCTCTCCTTTCCCCCTCCTCCTCCTCCAGGTGCATAATAATTGTTTTTTAAAAAAAAAAGCAACTGCCATTTTTTTTCTCACTTATTTCTTAGTTGTTTTTGTCTTCTTTAACTTAAAAACTTGTTACATAAGTCACTTTTAATAATTTTGTATACATTTAACTGAAAAGAATAAGACCCATAGATAGTAGGCATCAGTTATGGTAATCCCTCATTTTTCCCATACACTTTTTCAGCGTTACATAGTCTGATTTAATTGTGAAACTGAGGTGGGAAAAATACCCATTTGAAAGTATTGCAGATTTTTTTTTTTTTATTGGTTGGTATACATTAACTGTTTTTACTGAAACTTTACACCATTGACTTCAAAAGTTATATAAGTGGGTACTTTATCTGCTTGTAGTCCCCCCCCATTCTATTTTGTTTGTTCATGTAGTATTTTTCTTCCATGTGTTGCTGTGTTTAAAACCTAAATAAGTAATATACAAATCTTAAATGAAATATGCATAAAGATCTATCAAAGATAAAGAAAAGTGGGGAAAACAGTATTATTCTCTTAACTTTTAGTTCTAGTAATCTTCAGGTGGTTGGGCAACAATTGGTAACATTTTCAAGCAATTAAGCTGAAAGTTTCATTTTAAGGACTTTTTTTGTGACAAATCATGTCTCTCTTTTTTTATTATTACTACTGTAGATCCGCAGTTCAATCACCCAGTTGCTATGTGCCAGCAAAGAGTTCAGTTGGGTGCGTCACTGTTTGATTACTGTATCTCTTTTGGTGTTTACCAATGTCCTTGTCATCTTTGTCCCAACAATTCGAGATATATTTGGATTCATTGGTAAGAATTACCTATATTGCGTCTGAGTTTCTCTCCCTCCCCTCCCCCCCTCAAAATAATTGGAAAAATTATTTAAATGACTTAAGAAACAAGATTCACTCATTTCTGTAAACTTTGAATATTTTAAACTACAGGTGCCTCAGCTGCTGCCATGCTGATCTTTATACTTCCTTCTGCATTCTATATTAAACTTGTCAAGAAAGAACCAGTTAAATCAGTCCAGAAGATTGGGGTATGTATCAAAAAGTACATTCATGCTAAAGTTTAGTCATTCTCTAATTAAGAGCAAGGGTTTTAGTTTGTTTCTATATAATCTAAAGATTTCAGAATTTTGGTAATTTTTTTTTTTTTGAATAGGCAGTCAAGAGTTGTTTCCACTATTTTTTATTAACAAACTGTAGGCTCATAGGCTGTTGTAATTGAAAAGAGAACCACTATGGAGGCCTATCTGCAGAGCATCCTGGTGACTCTCTCAACTTTTTTCCCTCTTGCTTAGAGTGATCATGCTCCATTTTTGGTCACTGTGCTGATGAGAACAAATTATTAGATTCATAGATGTTAGGGTCGGAAGGGACCTCAATAGATCATCGAGTCCGACCCCCTGCATAGGCAGGGAAGAGTGCTGGGTCTAGATGACCCCAGCTAGATGCATATCCAGCCTCCTCTGGAATACCCCCAGGCTAGGGGAGAGCACCACCTCCCTTGGGAGCCCGTTCCAGACCTTGGCCACTCTAACTGTGAAGAAGTTCTTCCTAATGTCCAAGACCTATGTAAACCTTAGCAGAAGTTCATGGCACAGTGGCTCCTTTTAGTCTTGCTCTTTCTGCTGCGCTTCCCAACCCGCTTCTCTCCCCCCCTGCTACTGAGTGTCTGAGAGGCAGTTAATGCCATGTGTTTTGCCTCTATCTAGTATATATTACCTATCTATCTGTTGTATATTAGTATAATATATTACCTATCATTGTATAGATATTGCAGTTTAGATAATATATTATACTAATATATCCAGTAACTTGGAACAAGAGCTATACCCAATTTAAACTCTTTTAGTTGCACCATTACTGACCAGCCACACTGACTGCTTACAGATGTGTTTTTTAAAAAAAAAAAAGGTGCTTTGCTTTAAACTTGATGTGCCGCCACACTGAGTACATCACATGCCCAAAAGAGACATTGTGTTAGTTGTACCCAGTTTGCCCAACATCTATAGATTGGATGCTTTAGCAGGGCTTTTTGGCACTTTAGCTAAATAGCTGATTGAATCAGATTTAGATGGAAGCATCAAAAAGCCCTGCTGAAGCACCCGATCTATACAGGTGCCGTGGAACTGAGTCAAAATAATGCACTGCCTTTTCTGGTAAAGCACTAGTTGGTTGGGTTTTTTTCATGTCTGTCAGCGCCCATTAGTAGCAATGGAGCACATTTTATCTATCTTGGCAGGAACAATGTAAATATACAAGCATCTCATTGCAAACAGTATTTAGTTAATTGTGTTCACCAGAATATCTGTTCAGTGTTTTAAACTATAGCCTCAATGTCTACCCTCAAATGCTTATTCAAAAGTGGTACAAAAATTTGAGTGAAGCATGATCTAACCTCTACTTGATAATTTGGGCCTCTCCACTTGATTTTGTTGCCTATGATCTTAGATGTTCTGGCCCAGAATCAGGCTTGTTTGTACAGTTCCATTCATATTAGTACTTGATATCAACTGAGAGTATGACTGGCTTTAAAACGGAACCAAGTCATATGAAAATAATTCGTTTATCCCGCTACATAGTGTAACATTCCTTAACTATTTTAAATCTTACGCTCCTTGGGGCAAGTATTTATTTACCAGTTTATAACATATAATTATTGCTCCATAAAAATTTAAGAAAAAAAGCTGAAATACATTTTTGTATTGTCTCTTTACAGGCTATACTCTTCCTGCTTGCTGGCATACTTGTGATGACTGGATGTATGACCTTGATTATTCTAGATTGGACCCACAATTCTGGATCTGATGGACATTAACTGTCTTGATTTAATATCAAATACTCCACTTCAGATGCCAGTGTTCACTCAAATATCTGAGAATGAAAATCACCTAAGTTTGCTTCCTTTAAAATGCAGATTCTTCAATGCTGGTTCTTCTGACTGTAGAATAAGTGAACTCTTTAAAAGAAACTATTCTGCATGATGGAAAACTTAACACCAAACCGCATGAGTCTCTGGCTGAGGGAAGTGACAATATTATTCCATTCCACAGAATGGACAGAACTCTCTGTAGACTTTTATCAAGCCATGTTTGGCTTTTGTCATTGTTACTTGGATATTTTATTTTACTTGAATGTGCCTAATGGAACTATTTGATGTGAGAAATAACTCTTAATTTACAGCAAAGTGTTTTAAATAACCAATGAGAGAGAGAGAACACTATTATTTTTTTGTACCAAAAATTCTTATGGACCTCAAAGCACTATTTTGACTTTAAGAGAACTTTTTTTTTTTAAAAAAAATAAAACTATCCCAAAAATTTACAAAATCATATAAAGCTATTTAGTCTGCATTCTAAATTTAATACAGCTTGCCTTTCTATAGGGGCATAATTAGGTTTTTATTTTGTTTTGATTTGGGTTTTTTGCTTATTTTGGCCATTAGAAATAACTTGTTAAATTAATCAATGTCCCAGCTTTTTTGTCAGTCTGCTATTGTTGATTAACTGAATTTCACTGAGAACTCTTTCTATTACAACAGTTAATTAAACAAGTCCATTCTTGATGTCCTAAGTCAGCATACCAAATTTAAATATACTATTTATATTCTCAAAAAATGGTAATGTAACTCAAATTTTCAGGCTTTTATTTATTTTTTTTAAATTAGGCTATTGGAAATGGATGGCGTTAGAAACTTTTTTTTCTATAATAAACATAGAGAAATTTTTTTGGTAAAGATGTTGATATTTCCCTTCTTGAGGTACTCAATAGTGCAATTGGGTAAAACAGGGTTTTTTTTTTTTTCTTTTCGGCTATAGCTGTTTACTAAATCATACTGGGTCATATCATGTCATTGATAGACAGAACTCTTCATTGAGTTTAATGAGGAGTACTGCTTAATAATGGTATTGTCAATTATAGCTGTGCTTTGGGTTTTGTGGAGTGTTTTTGTTTTTGGTCAACCTTTGACCATCAGACGTACACTATTATAAAGAGGTCCTGCTATAGTTTACTAATTGTACAGTATTTACAAACTGTACAGTATTTCTTAAATTATTCATCCAGTATTGGATTTTTAATTACTTGATGATTTTTGTTCCTGTTTTTGTCCATACTAAAAGTCTAATCCACAAACTGCACCAATACTTGGTGCTCAGTACAAATTCTCTTCACATGGGCAACTGGGATATCTCATGCAACACGCTGTCCAGTAGTATTAAATTTCCTCATGGACTGGATTGTCATCTCATACACTTTGCTTCAAAAATAGATACATTTTTGGAACCTAATCAGGTAGCTAAGGAAATAGGTGCTGTATGGTTGTAATTAGCTGTTTTGTTTCTCTTGCATGTTTGCTTTCTTCCTTATCCCAGATTGAAGAGAAATGGTACTTGCATTTAAGAGCACACTTGATTTACCAACAGGTTTTCAAGCACCATTATGATGGATTTGAAAACCCAGACAGAGCTTATTAAAGAGATAGTCATGATACTGTGTTTAGCTATTTTTATCTGGCATGATGTTTTTAAAATATGATCAGTGAAATTCCATTTAGAGTTGTGTCAGAGGGAACAAATAATGGCATATAATCAGTTGAATTAGCAGCACTGAAGATCTATTCTTGTAAAATTAACCGGGATTAATTCTAGGTAATAGTCACTGTTTGGCAGATGATATTTATCTTTGTCCAGCCTTTTATGGAAAAATTGCAGATGTTGTCGTCTGTTTATACTTGTACATGACTACAACAACTAATGACCACATCCATAGCATACAAGTATAATAAGCTTCATTTCTCTTATCTAGCTTGTATGATTAGTCCAGTGGTTCTCAGCCTGCAATGTTAGACCTCATCAGTGCTTCTCCTACTATTAGAGTGAACATCATACTCTCATCAATTATACATGCTGCCTGATATGCCTGTGCAGGAGTGCTGAGCAAATGTCTTGGTGCTAAGAATATTTTTCTTCCTGCTCCCTATAAACATGGAAATATGGAGGAAGATTTAAAATGCCCTCCCTCCATGTAACTTGTAGGATGCAGGGGATGAAGAGATTACATATCCAGCATCAAAGGGAGTGAAAAATTGACATTTTTCTTTCTCTGAAACAATAAAAGAGCAAGAGGGTAAAAGAGAGAGATCTCTCGGTTCCCCTCAGAAGCAGAGGGGAGATGAGATGTAGATGTTTTCGTGATAGCATCTTATCATGTTGTATCAATACTTTTTGAGTCCTAATGCAGCAAGTGTCTGACATTTAGTTCTCCAGCTATTACAGTTGAGTACCACTTGGCTAGATTTTTCTCCAATATATGGTTGGTTGGTTTGTTTGGTTTGGTTTTGTAAATCTGTCTGCTTCAAGGTTCATTAACAACATACAACCTAAAATGAGCAGCTTCAGTATTAAACCACTGTTTCATCACCTCATTTTTCATTGCTGTCTTCCATGATATTTCAGTCATAACTGTAACATGTTATTTATAGAGCATTAATCTGTTAAAGCTAAACCTATTTTTCAATATTTATGATAGACTATGTAAATAAATTGTATGTGTATGTATATACTGTAAGTATACTGTATATAATAGGTTTGGGACTTCGGGTTTATGTATATATTTCTGTCATTGCTGATCATCACATTGCTTCAATAAACCATTCCCATTTTACATCTGTGTAAGACCTATCAAAGGAACGTTGGTTGGGTTTTTTTGTTGCTTTTTGGGTGGGGGGTTACAGAAGATTCGTGCTTTAAAAATGGAAAATTTTATTACACAAGGTGTGTAAGAGTATGCTAGCATCAAAGACTTTATTTATTATGAATGTATATGTTGCAATAAACACGAGTCATTTTGGTCCATAAAAATGCATAATTCCGATTCTTCTCAGATAAGACAATTTCCCAAATGCATTAGCTACTTCATATGCAGGTATCCTATGGTACATGTTTGTATATATTGTATAGATCCACTGTATTGTTAGAGAACAACAATGCAACTACAATTGTTGGCAGAGTGCTACACAGTTTCAATGAAACATTGTATGTTTGTTTTAACTGAACTAAAATAAACAAATAGATAATCCTTAGGAGTTGTGTATGTGTCCTTTCTGGAAAGAAGGTGCTGCTTTAATTCATAGTAAATTACAGAAAAGTAGGGGCTTTAATTAAGGGGCTCTTAGTTTTTTGGCAGTGTTAAATTGCATGATTTTTTTCTGCAGATGTGTTTATACTATCTAAAATGTTTAATGTGTTTAAGAATGAATTAACAGTTTATAGTGCTTAATACATATTTAGCTTTAATGTCCAATTTAGAGCTGGCTATTTTGGAAAGTCAATATATAGTTATATATAACTAAGAGAGAGTGCTCTCTAAGAATCGTACCATATCTCTGATAGTACACCAAGTACCTAAACCAGAACAATTGTGGCAAGTGCTGATATCCCAGACTGCTATTAAAGAGCTTGCAATTCAGTTTTACTCTTGCAATTGGACCTAATTAAGCAGAATCTTTGTGCTTGGGCAAAGCCCTCAGGATACAAGTTTTTACATATTTTAGAAACTGGGTTCAGTCAAACAGACTTATAGCAAACCGGAAGTTGGCATCAATCCATTAATACAGGTTTTCAACCTTTTTGCATCATAGTACCCACCTCCCCGGCAGCCAGATGTGGAGCAGTGTACCCCTGGCCACTGAGCAAGGGGGTGGCACGCAGCTGGATGCCAAGCAGGAAGTGGAGGGGGCAAGTGGCCAGATGCAGAGTGGGAGCAGCTACTCCATGCAAGCTTCCCCCACATCCAGCTGGGCAGGCAGTGGCAGCACAGGATGCTGCATGGCAGTACTCTGTCCCTGCCTGCCCCCATGTATTCCCTAGGGCTGTCTTGGGTACCCCTGGTTGACAACCCCTGCATTAGTGCATGCTCTTCACATGCATTATGTATTCACATACACTGCAATTTTGTGCATAAGTAAGTTTTAAGCGAGGTGTTAATTTTATCTTGGGTCTGAGGCCAGATCTGGACTGCAAGCACTTATAAACTTGATTTGGTCTGGGTCACAGGGCAGCAACTGTAGTTACTGCAGCAATGGCAGCAGCAACTGCCACAGCAGTGTACCAAGCAGCAGGCCAAGTGGAAGCTTGCCATGGTAGGGGAATGCAAGCACCTGCAGGGCTGCATTGTACAGCCTTCACTTGGTCCCCTGCCACATACAGCTATTTCTACTAGGGCCCCAAATTCTGCAGCGGGCCCTACCTTGAAATTTCATGGCCCACAAGTATCTTGGCAGACTGGACACAGCCCATGAGCCGTATGTTTGACACCCCGTTTGAAGTGAAGAAGCTGGTAGTTATACGGGAATGGAGGCATGGGGCACTGGAATGTCTTCCAGGAGGGGGCCGCATGCAGGAAGGGGGAGTCTGCTGCTCAGCCAAGCTATTTACCCTTGGCTTTGTACAGACATTCAGTTTTTCCTGGGAGAGTTACTGCTCTCCCAGGAGAAATCCTAAATATATGGATGTTCAGATTTTTTCTCCGAGAGTGAAACTGGCCACTCAAGAGAAAAATAACCTGAGAAAAACCAGAGTTAAATCACCTCATGGGAAGGTGAATGTCTGTACATGCTGTGGTGGGTAAGTGTTTTTACCAAGAGAACAAACCGGGGGGAATTATATTATTTGAATGCGTGTACATAGCCCTTGTCTCCGCCACTGCTAAATGTAACTGTTCAGCTTAAAACTCTTGCAATTTAGTTAAACTCTAGCTTTTAGCTGAGCAGGAATGGGAGGGTGAGTAAGGCTGATGCGTGGACTCTGCCCCTGCTCCTTGTGGCCAGAATTCAGCCATGACTGGAAAAAACTTTCATTCTGTCTTCCCTAAACAAAGTACATCTTATTTGGGGCTATAGGGCATACAAGCAAATATGGTAATCAACAGCTATTCAGTACAGGCAGTCCTCGACTTGCAGCATTTCAATTTGCGGTGATTCACACTTGCAGCACTCCGCCATTTACACCCATCATTATTTATGGTGCCAGATCCTCATGCTTACGGCAGGCAATGAGCTGGGCATGGAGCACGGTGGAGGCACTGGGGCTGGTGTAGGACACTTATTGGAGGTAAGCTCAGGCATCAGCTCCTCCCCAAGGCCATGTACTCCCGGAGGCAAGATGGGGATGGGGGCTGGAGCTGGGGATGGCGCCGGGGAACTGCTCCGCTTCCAACCCCCGATGCCATGTGCCTCTGCTCCCAGAGGCACAACAAGGCAGGGACGGGGGCTGGGGGTTGGCACGGACTCTGCCAGCTCCAGGGAACTCCATCACCTCGGGGAGCGAGGAGGCACGTGGCATCAGGGCTGGGGAGTGGAGCGGTTTCCTGGAGCCAGCGGATCCTATGCCAGTCTCCAGCCCTGCCCTCGCCTCACCTCGCCTCGCCTCACCTCAGGGAGGAGCCACTGCCTGCCCCACATGAGGACTGAGGAGCTTGCCTTCAATTCCATGCCGCCCCAGTGCCTCCCTTCCAGTTCTATCAGCCGATTGTGTCTGGCCCATGGTCTTCTGATTAAATAAAATGTTATGTGATTAGTTACTGCATTGCATTTTAGAAAGCTTTGTACTGTACAGTGTATATCATTTATAGTTGAATAAATAGTTGATTTAATTATGGTGTTTATGGTCATTTCTATAAAAAGTTGGGCATCAGGCCCTTGGTCAAGAACATAACCCCTTATTATAACATTGTTTCTATGGGAAAATCAGATTCGACTTACATCATTTTGACTTATAATGCCTTTTCCAATAACATAACCCACCATAAGTGTGAGGACTGCCTGTATTTTGTTTAATCTTGTGCACTGTTTCCCTATGCATTATTTATGGTACATTATTCAAAACATGTCCTGAAGACCCAATTATTAGTTCCCTCTTCCTTTTCTATGGTGATCAGCACCAGAGTATCTAAGTGCTTAAAAAATAATTTTCATAAGGCCATTGTGAGATGGCAGGATAATATTACTCCCACTATATAGATAAGGAACTAAGGTTCCCCTATTCTTTGACCTTAAAAGTACCCACTAATATAAAATGTTTTGGATTGGATTTTTCTCAGTACAAATCACATCATAGCAGATCAAGGTAGGCACCCAGGAAATGAGGAATTACCTACCAAATGTAAGTTTGGTTGGCATGGTTTTCTTGACACAACATAGGAACTCTGTCTCAGTGTTTAAGCCATTTCTCCAGGGCAGCATTCCCTTTCTATACTCATGAGCCCCTCCTTTCTGTTCCTGAAATCCGCTTCCATTCACTATGCTCCTTCCAGTGTCTACAGGGGTTGCACAGGCAACCTTAATTGTCATTTTGCACTTTCTGAATGCTTGACTTTGCAACCTTAATAATGTACTTTTAATGTATTTTGTGTGTACCAGTAATCCCCTACAGAGTAAAAAAAGTTGAAGAACAGCAATTTCATCATGTGGCATCATATTAATATGGGTATGATCCATCATCAAAGTCAGATCTACCGCATAAGGACTCTGTCACTTGATGTAGGAAAGTGATCAATAGCAGTAGAGAGTTACCTTTTAGGAGGACTGTCACTAATAAGGAATGGGTCACTTGCCCATCTGTGTAGGTTTCACAAGTATTTATTGACAACAGAGGAATCGTGAGACTTGGGGATCTTAAATTCCATTCCAATATCTGGAAAGGAATGTGCTTTAGTGGGCACATACTCATCTGCTTATTCCCACTAAGATTAATACCTCCTGCTCTAGTCCTCTTCAACCTGTCCCAGTCCCAGTCCAATCCCAGGCTCCTCAACCCAAGCCCATTTTTCTCACATACCTTGTCTTTACTCCACGGGCTTCTCATCTTAGTCCCCAGTCTCCTTGATCAGCCTTATCCCCCTGTCCCAACTCCTCATCCAATCTGTCATTTTCTTCCACTCTGACCTCCCGGTTAGTATCTCTCAACCCATGTTCCTTGTCCCACTGGATTTCAGGCCCTGTCTCCCTCCCTCAGAATTCTTCCTCATCCAGATCCTCAAACAGTTTCAGCCTCCTTCTTCCTTGCCAACACCTTGCTCAAGTCCCAGTCTCTCATCACACCCTGGCTCTTTGTCATACCAGTCTCCCCTTTCCTCCTCAACTTACTACTTCTGCCCCAGGATCAGTCTGCCAGTCTCTTGGCCTAGTCTCTTCACCCCAGGAGCAGGGGCTGGGGGAGCTCCGGGGCCTCCTGGCAGAGCCCTCCCCCCCAACCCATGCAGCTTGGGGCAGAGGGGGGCAGTAGGCCCCAGGCTGAGGCCACTAGGGCTGTCACCCAGCCCCGCTGTGCAGGAGAGGGCCCCAGTGACCCCCAACAGCAGCTGGAATGGCCGGGAAGTGCCGCATTTTTTGTCAGGAAGGGGATGGGGCCAGGTGGGACAGGGCTCAGGCAGGGGTTGGGACCAGGCAGGGCAGAGATCATAGATTCATAGATGTTAGGGTCAGAAGGGACCTCAATAGATTATCGAGTCCAACCCCCTGCATAGGCAGGAAAGAGTGCTGGGTCTAGATGACCCCAGCTAGATGCATATCCAACCTCCTCTTGAAGACCCCCAGGGTAGGGGAGAGCACCACCTCCCTTGGGAGCCCATTCCAGACCTTGGCCACTCAAACTGTGAAGAAGTTCTTCCTAATGTCCAGTCTAAAGGATTGGGTGGGGGTCCCCCCCCATGGTCCCTTCCCCCCACCGACCCTTTACTTACTGGCACTGGTCCCCGGTCCAGCTCCCTGCTGCTGGCACGCTGCCTGCCCTGCACTGGTAGAGTGTCTGGCAGCCAGAGAGTCTGTGTGGAGGACCCAGCCTCCTGTTGCCTCTGGGACCATGACCTGCCCTTCACTTTTTGTCTGTGGATTTTTTTGACCCCTGGATATCCAGGGGTTTAATTTTACCCTCACACTGCAAATTTGCAGCTCAGGAAACATTTTGTCGTTCCCATATGTGCCTCTTGCAACATCTCACAGGAGTCTGAGATGCTGCAAGAGGCACATGCGGGCTTGTCTGGACACACCCATAGAGGTTGCTGAGCTAAACTGCAGCAGATCAGAATAGGGAGGGTGGGGAGGAATAGGCTGATTATCAGAGTGGAAACCCCTGCGCGTGGCTGGAAAGCCAGCTGACGGGAAGGTGAGGTGTAGTTCTAGGGCACATAAAACCAGGTCCTGGGAACTAGCCAGGTAGTCTGACTCCACAGGCAGCAGGGAATAGATCTCCTGAAAAAAAAAATCTTCAGGAGATGGACTGGCTAATACCTAGGCACTTCCTTTGGGGTGCAAAGAGAAAGCCAAGGGGAGCTTAGGATATGTAGTAAACAAGTTGACTTTTTTTGGAAAGTGGTTTGCTTGTTTTTGTGTTTTGACGGTGCTTAACACTGGAGGTCTGTGTTTTGGCTGCAGGGGTGGAGGAGGCCACAGGTAGAGCGCTTGAGGGCCATTCTCAGCTACTGGGGCTGAGACCTAGGAAACTAGGGTCTGAGGCAGTGGACCTGGGCTGAAGAGTCTCAGACAGAGAAAAAGGGCTGAAGCCAGGCAGCTGAGAGCCTGAGGGACCCAGTATAGAGTTGGACATAGAGGTCTGCTATGAAGGGACCACTAAGAGTCATCTGTGAGGTATGGGTATGGTGCAGCTGGAAGACATGATTCTAGCCCCCAAGGTGACCTAGGCCTTCTTAAAGAAGGCATACACCTGTGGGGTGAGGAAAGGAAGGTAACAGGAGTAGGCCACCCTGCCTTCTGCAGGCAACCTGCCCTTTTATATATCTAACAAGTCATGCAGGTGAGAGATAGTAGGAGGTTGGGGAACATGGACAGACCAGTCTGGCCACTAGAGGTGCCAGGCTCTGGAGAGGTAGATGACCCGATTCTGTCCCAACCTACTTTCTCCATTTCCTCCTTGACTCTTGTTTTCTGTGCACTCAAATAAGGCAGCTCCTTTCTCCACACTGCCTGGAAGCAGCAAAGGGTCACTAAAGCCACAATAGAGATCAGTTCCATGCTGCCATAGGTGCCTTGATCCAGTTTTAGTATGATCTGGAACATCCTAAAACTAAACTGTAGAAAAAATTCAGCTCAGCTTGGCCTGGAGCATGTCTACTACAGATGGACTCTTCGAGGTCTCTTAAAAGCTAAAATATCTGTGCTGAGCATATGCAAACTGT
Source organism: Alligator sinensis (assembly GCF_000455745.1). Lineage (NCBI taxonomy): Eukaryota > Metazoa > Chordata > Crocodylia > Alligatoridae > Alligator > Alligator sinensis. The sequence continues at coordinate 4,974,729 of NW_005841847.1, read as the reverse complement.
GACTTTTCAAAAGCTTAAACATGGCCACAGTTAGGAGAGCAAACATGAAAAAGTATATCGCAACACCCCCCTTGTGCTCCCAATGACTGGAACACTGAAGCTTTTCAATAAAAATAAAAAAAGCTGTCAGAATTTTGTAATATGGGCAAAACAATGTGGTTTTTGTTAAGTGCCAATCTTGAAAATTGTTTTTGACATTTCCCTCTATCCTTCCTTTCACCCAGAAATTCAGTCTGAGGTGGGTGTCCCATAAAAGAAGTTCAGCCCAAACAGTTTCGCAAAATTATAAGCAATGGAAAAATCAAAAGTCTAATTGCCCTAGTACTAACTTTTAGTTTCACTTTACAGCTACTTACAGGAGGCACTATGAGACAGTAGTCACTATCACTTCAAAATGACACTTTATAAGCTGAACATCTTGGACAGCCCGTTGTGTAAGTGTGGTGTCCAATAAGCAGCATAGTACTTAATTGGAAGCTGTAATCTTTACAAATGTCCAGACCAGGTAGATGGAATCTTCACATTGAGTGATAATACCAGACAGTGGCTCATAAATTTGAGAGCTGATGTATGATGCCATACAAAAGAATATAAGCAATGAAAAATAAGGTTCTTGAATGGAATGTGTCAATCTTAATAACATCTATTGGCTTTAATGTCCATGCTTGTGATTTGTTTGAAATCTTACACTTCCTGGCTTTCTCATGTTTAGATATTTAAAACTAGTATTCTCTCCTTATATCCTCTTTGGCCTGCTCCTCAATTCTATTTTATTTTTTACTTCAGTTAGATTTGGGTATTTTTTGCTTGTTTTGGGGTTTTTTTTGTGGGGGGGGGGGGTCCCCCAGGAAAACGTATACTAAAACGTATTCCCCGACTCTCTGGCAATTCCCTCTAGGGTCCATATTGATGAGGTGTGCCATATAAGGAAGGATTTTATTAATTAAACTGGAAACATTATCTAAGTTAGGGGATTTATGGACTTCAAAGATCTGATCACTTAAAAGTTTAAGACATGACCTCTTGCCATATTGCAATATTGATATTCATGTTTCTGAGGACAAACAGGATTCATGTTCTTCTAATCACATTGTTAAAGCCATTAGTCTTCCAAGAAGCACACAGTAGCGAATTATTCATGCTTCTTTTAAGCAGTGATTTATAGTTTGGGGCAAAAACTGGTTAGCTCTGTGCTTGTGGCTAAGGACAGATAGTCAAAAAGCCCAAGGTTGAATCGATTGAGTCTTTGTAGGTTAGTCTAAACTGCAGAGATGAAATCGAGAAACAACTGGATACACATTCACTTTTGATTCAGGAAATGGAGCCACGTGCCTGTAGTGGCTCAGGCCAGAAGCTGGGGGGCACTAGAGCACCGCCAGCTTGGGCTGTGCATTCACTTCTTCCTGCTGCCCCTAAGGTCTCTGGGATTTGCAGTCCAGAATCACAGCAACAGGACTCTATGAGCGTGTCCACACAAGCATGCACATGCCTCTTGCCCCACCTCAAACCCCCTTGAGGCAGGGCAACAGGCACATGCAGGAACAAAAAAAAAAACAAACAAAAAACAACAAAGCATAAAAAAAAGCAGGGCAGGACCATGCCGCGAGGCAACCGCAGGCTGGATCCTCCATAGAGATGCTCTGGCTACCAGAGCGTCTCTATGGTTGCCCCTTGCCTTGGTGCTGAAACACATGGCCAGCCAGCCTGCGTGTTTCAGCACCAGGGCTCTGGTGCCAGTGAGTAAAGGGTCGGGGAGGGTCGGGGAGGCTGGAGGAGGGGGGAAGGGACTGGGG
>NW_005841847.1:4961061-4971910 GCF_000455745.1 Alligator sinensis | reverse complement strand
TTTTTTATCAGGGATTTTTCAGTTTTCCAATAGGGAACACCAGAATTCCTGCTAGGGAGGCCAGTGGCAGGACCCTGCCTGCTCACAGCTGGCACCTTGGACCCAGCTGGCTGTGCCAGACCTCCTGGCCAAATGAGGCCAGGAGGACATGCTTTGACAGTTCAAAGCAGGCCACTACACCTGGAACATCTTCCAGGTGATAGCTGCCCAAATGGCTGGGTAGGGGGCACAAATGGCAGTAGTGTCACATAAAGGCCAACCCTGCAACCACAGTACACTGGCAGCTGGCCCAGAAGGGCAGATGCCTCTACTGGCTCTGCAGTCCCCATCCGAGTCTGGCAGGTGCACAGCAGGTAACAGCGAAGCAGCAGCCCCCACTGCCAGACTGCTGCAGTGGGTAGAGGGTGCAGGGAACTCTCAGGGCTGCTTCAGCAGTCCAGCTGGCACAAGGGGCAGTGTCCCCAGGTACCAATTAGCTGGGCCCCAGAAGCTCTTGAGAGCTAGTAACCTTGAGCTATTTGCCAGGGTGGCTTTTTATACTGCTGGGGCCAGGACAGGTGCTGGCCCCAGGCTCTAGCTCCCCCTGGCTGAAGATCCGGGAGGAGCCAGGCAGGGTTATTTTGCCCCAAGTGGCACAACTTGCTCCACAATGAAGTGCATGTCTAAGCACATGCGCCGAGGCAAAAAGCCCCGGCTCAAATTTGCACCGCTTCTATTTGAGCTGCTGCAAGTGCACATGCTTGCATGTATGGACATGCCCTACAGGGTTGCTCATCACTTCCTCTTCCTGCTTCCAGGTGCAGCTGGTATTTGTAGCCTATAGTCACAGCCAGCAGTAACTTTCAGTAAGTTTAGCAGGGCAGGGCAGCTCTGTACTTTGGGGAAAGGGGTGGGGGGTTACCCAGGGGAAGGGAGGTCTAACCCCCCTCTCTGGCCCCAGGCCCCAGCCTGAATTTGCTTGGGGTGGGGGGCAGTTCCTGCCTCTCCCACCCTGCCCCCCCACCCCAACCCTTCTCTGCTGGAGCAGACAGCACAGCACAGGGCTAGAAAGCATACTGGGAAACTCTGATTTAACTTAAACCAGGAAGTGGTCTGGGACAGATGTTTCATAAACCAGTATGACCCAAATCTCAGAGACATACCCCCATGTGGATGGGAGCTCCTCACCATAAGCAGCTATGCCTCCCCCAGTGCACCTGCACCCACTAAAATCCCTTCATTTGGAGATGGGGGTATGTCTCCGAGTACCGACCAGGTTACAAAAAGGAGGTGAAACAGAGCGAGATCTATGCTGTGACCCCACTCCCTCTCCAGAGGAAGGTAGACCTACCTCAAGGCATGGGAAGGTGACCATTTTTGTGTGAGGGTGACAGATCTCTTACTTCCTTATTCTATTTTATTGAGTTATCCAGAACTCTACCCACTCTCCTACTGCAGCATTGTCCCCCTTACGTCCCTGCTCACTGTGGTCACCAGTTAACACCTCAAACTGGCTTTTACTTTTTAACTTGTCTCAATGCTGGCTGAACATTCAGTTCTGATACCTCATACTCTATTAATATAACTTCTAGAGAACTGAGAGTGCAGAACACACCTTTGCATATATTAAATTCACAGAAACATATCTGCCTTCCCCTTTCCATGACTACAGTCTCAAACTTTGTAGTAAACAATTCTGAACTAGCAAAGAAAATAGAACTCACATCCCTAGCTAGGTCCCATCTGGGACCAGAGACTTTTTAAAAAGCTTTCCGAGTCAAACACCTAACATTGCCAAAGATCTTTGCTGCCACAGACTCCTAACTAAATTGGTAGGCAAAATGCAGCCATTCAACACCACTGCTTTTTAAAAGAGGGTTTCCTGCTTTTGGTTTCATGCCTCACCCCAGATCCTAGCAAGATCTTTAAAAATGACATTTATAAGTTCTACTTCACTTATCTCTCAATTCCTGTGAAACAGGGAATCATCTAAGGCAGGAGATTTGTTACCAATTCAGTAATAATAACAAACATCACATTCAGCATGCTTCAATGTACATTCTCCTCCAGTGAAAATACCCATTTTATTTACCCTTTCAGCCTTCAATTTAGCAGGAAAACGTGCTCCTTGACCTTGATCAATTATTTTATTTTCTCTTGAATTTCTTTGATGCAATCCAGGCATAAGAAACTTTATGCAGCAGAAATTTAAATGCTTTTTTTGATGCTAGTGAGTAAGGAAAAAGGCCCAGACATATGAGTAAGAGAGATCTAAGGTTTCCAGGCAGCAGGATTACAGCTTTTGGTCCCACCAGTTAGGGCAGGGGTGGGCAAAAATGCAGCCTGCGGGCCAGATGCGGCCTGCCAAGCCATTCTTCCCAGCCTGCGGGGCCCTAAAATATTTAGAAAATTAATATTAATCTCCCCTGGGCTACCCATCATGCAGCCCTCAATGGCTTGCCAAAACTCAGTAAGCAGCCCTCTGCCCAAAATAATTGCCTGCCCCTGAGTTAAGGGCTTTCAGGATAAGTTAAAACCAATCTCTAAGGGTGCTTACAGACATACAGGGCTTGGCTTTAACTTATAGTGTTTAACAGGGGGGCCTCTCAGGGCCGACTTCCCAGTTGCCCACCCAACCATTTCTGGGCTAACCTCCCACCTTCTCACCCACCATGCCTTGTTGTTAATAGTTTAATTGATCTTAATAAAGCAGGAGGTTGCCCATTTCTTGCCCCAATGCCAGGGGGCGCTATTTACGGCTCCATTCCTCCCCTACACTGCAGCCCAAGCCTCACAGATGGCATCCAGATGTTCTCACACAGTCACTGGCCCCACACTGGGCCCCATAATCCTAGTGTTGAACCCCTCTATTATCCCTCCATTCCAGCAGCCTAATCCACTTTCATCCCGGGCAGCATAGCTCCCTGAACTGCTTCCCCTTTGGGTGTGGTCCCCCCAGAACCTCTGGCTACTAGCCCTGGCCCACCTCCAGGCCAGTCAGAACCCCAGGCCCTCAGCTCTTGGGCGTTCCTCACAGTAGGCCCCTGGCCCTTCAATCCTGGGGCAGGACTGGAAGAGTTGACCAGTCAGGGAAAGTCAAGACAGGCATGAGTCTATGGTCTCACTCTCTTTCTCTGGGGGTCCACCCTCCAGACCCTACAAAGGGGTCACCCACCAGGTGGTTGGGGCTAGGGGTTAAGGCACCCCAACCTGCCTTTCACCAGGGTGGTAACTGGCTTGGCATTTCCTGGGGGCTCCTGAACCACTGAGAGCCCCACCAGGCCACCCACTCCCAACAGGGTGCAGTTTTAGGTCAGCACCAGCAACATTGCTGCCTAGCCTCCAGCAGCAGAACTGCCCTGTGTATATGGGCAGCCCCAGATTCAACATGGCTGCCCTTATCAGGCACCTGGTGGCTGCCAGCTGTAGGCCCTTAAAGTGGCAGGCACCCTCAATGTCCTGCCCCATAGTGCTTTATGTAAATGTTTGCCTGCTGGGTCCAGAGGGGTAGCTGAGGAGGGGAGGGGGTGTGTGGTAAGGGGGCTCTGTTCCACTCCCCATCCCCCACCCCCCCAGCTCTGGCTAGGCAAAGCAGCTGGCAGCTCTGTGCTGCCACTGTCAAGAGGCCTGGGTTGCGGGGCAGGAGAAGGAACGCCCCCACTCTCACCACAGCAGGCCTGGCTTCCCAGCCATGATAGTGGGGGGAAGAACAGGGGCGGGGGGCATGGGGCGAGCAGGCTCCACTCCACAGTTTCACCCTGTCCCCACTAGGTCTGTCCAGGCAAAGCAGCTAGCAGCTTCATGCTGGCTGCTTCCTCCCCCCTCCCCTACTGACAGGCCAGCAAAGCAGGAAAAATTAACCCTGGAGGAACACAAGTTCCCAAAGGCACTCTTCTTTAGAGTACCTTCATTTATTACCTTACTTGACCAGGGTTAATTTTTCACATGATCGGCCATTTTAAAGGCACTCTGAAGCCATGTACATGTGTTATGCCATGGCTGTAGAGCACTTTCAGGGGCCCAATCATGTGAAAATGTAACTTAGGTAAGCACCCTAAATCTTTCCTCATTTCACCTTTCATGTTTTCTGTAGGCCAACCAATCAGAGTTTCCTTTACCACACCATCTTCCCAGCTCTTCCAAAATATTGTAACATTTATTTTTAAATATTTTCTTGCCCAGTTTTTCTGTTTAATGATATATCACAGTTGATGAAGTGATGCAAGGTGGGAATCTTTTTTCTTAAATGGCATATAATGCCAGCAGGCAATTACCTCATGTGAAGACTAATCTTCATGAATACTTACTAATGAAACAAAACCAGAAATTAAAATTAAATTTTCCTAGATCCAGATAAAGGTTTTGACAGGGAAGAATGGGTTGTCATTGTTTTGGAAATAAAAATATCTGGTCTTAAAGCATAGGCAATCAATGTGTGATAGATGCAGCAATGTTCTTGTAATAAGTATGACACCCTAGCAGATGTGAATATGTTACTTAACTTACTTTTGAGATTGGAGAGGGCAACTAAATGACAAAAAGAATGAGTGAGCTTTAACAAAAAAGGATGTTAAGTTTAAAAGGTAGAGGAGTGATGAACATGAAATAGGTGCTGGGTGATTTTTAAAAAGTGGGAGAAATTCTGAGGACTTGTCCAGGGATTATTGCCTAAAAGGTATATATAAACATATAAATGTTTATATGCAAGTAAAGTGGGGGAGTTATATATATACCCCCCCAACACACACACACACACACACACACACACACACACTTTACTTACACCTCTGGACACAGGATGGAGAGACCTATCCAAGGTTCCTGGCTGACCTAAGGGTGGGGGGAGCCCCAGGGAGTGTCTGCAGGAAGCCGGGCTCCTCTGGGGACTGCAGCAGCAGGGGTGGCAGGTGAGTTCCCCAGGATCATGCACAGGAAGGGGGAACCTATCCATTGCTGCTGTCTTTGGCCAAGCCCAACTCCCTGTATAACCACTCCCTGAGCTCCTGGCTGAAGCAGGACAAGAGCAATAGCAGTTGGAAGGTCTCCCCTTCCTGTGTAAGTAGAGAGGGTACTGGGGGAATGGGAGGGGAGAAAAGGGCAGGAGAGGGGAGGGGTGGGGCCACTGAGCACAGAGGGGAAGGAAGGGGGTGCCAAGAACAGGAAGTGGTTCAGGAACTTCAAAAAGTCTCTTGCTGTTGCTCCTGCAGCATGGTCTGTCTGCCCCAGTTGGGGGCAGAAGCTGGGAGCAGGAGGAGCCACACTGGCAGCCCTTTTCAAAGACCTTTTCAAAATCCTGGGTCTGCCTATGAAAACAAATGTATGAATCAAAGAAAGAGGAATCACAGAGAAGAAAAGCTGAAAGGGACCTCCAGAGGTCATCTACTTCAGGGCTAGACAACTCTTTTGGCTGGAGGGTCACTTACTGAGTTTTGGTGAGCTGTCAAAGGCTGCACATACAAAATCTTTCAGAAGATATCGTTTTAACAAATTACAGATAAAAACACAAATTGTATACTAAAAATCAAACATCTACTATAAGCAGGGGTGTAGGTTGTAGCCGTGTTGGTCTAAGGACATAGGCAGACAAGGTTCCTTGGGTGAATTTGATATCTTTTATTGGGTTGGTCTAATAAAGAATATCAAATTCATCCAAGGAACCTTGTCTGCCTACATCTACTATAACACATTTTATTTAAAAGATATTTTTGTCCTGATTTATGTTTTTGGGGGGATGGAGGGAGAGAGGGGAAGGGGCCATGTGCAGCACAGCTCACCTGGGCAGTGTGGTACAGTTGCAGGTGTGATCCACCTCCCCACCACCATCCAGCCCACAGCTGCCTCTGTGGTGATCCACATGAGGCAGAGCCCTTCACACTGTCACCCAGGGCAGCCCATGCTGCGGTCCTGCTTATACCCACCCCGCACCCACTGACAGCACTGCCTTAGCACCAGCCCCAGCCAGCATGCACAGATTCCTGGTACAATGAGCAGCCACCTGCAGGCAGAGTGGGTGGAAGGTGGCTGGAAGCTGGAACGGGAGCCCCATGCACTGAGGAAAAAGCCACCCAGCTGCAGCTTCCCCTGCCCCCCTCATCCCTGCCTTGACTGGCTTGGCATGTGGTTTCCAGCAAGCATCCCCATGGCTGCCGTTGCTTCCCTACGCTACCTGCTGCCCAGACCAGCGCAGCAGGGGGGACAGGAGGAAGAGGAAGAGCAGCCACTGGAGACAGGGGGAACTGAGCAGTATCTGAGTCGCTGCAGTAGCAGTAGGAGTGGCCCCTGCTAGGAATCTGTGTGTATTGTCCAGGGCCAGAGCAGTGCCGTCAGCAAGCAAAGGGCAAGTACAGGTGAAAGCACAGTGCGGGCTGCCCTAGCCAGGAGCAGGTGGGGCTCCATCTCATGTGGAGCACCACAGGAGCCACAGGCTGGATACAATCAGTTGGTAAGCTGGATCCAGCCTGTGGACCATATTTTGTCCACTCTTGATCTAGTCCAGTGGCTCCCAGCCTCAGGACATGACCCAAATCAGGGTTGTGGGGGGGTCTGCCCCTCACTCCACCCCTCCCAGCTGTGGGGCTTTCTCAGCACGTGGTTCACATGGCTCTCCTGCGGCTGCCCCCACGATCCTGGCCTGGCCTGGGCTCTACTGGTGCTGCCGGGAATGAGTGAGTTGGCAGCGGGAGTGGGGATCGTGACCCAGATTTAGGGTTGCAGCAAAAAGAGGTTAGGAACCACCGATCCAGTTCAACCCCCTGCCTGAAAGATTAGCATGGCTATCCAAACTATCTTATGTAAATCTATTGTCTAACCTATTAATCAAACTAAATAGTCAACCCTGACACAATCACAAGACATAACACCCTAACCAGCCATAGGTAAAATAGAAGACCACAGCATCCAATATCCTGCTGTAGCAAAAATTTTGCAAATCTCCTCATCAAGAAATCCCAGGAAGAGGACCAAGCCCCCCACCCCCTAGAGAGGAAGGCAAAAACCTGTGAAGGAAACTTCATAGAAACAACCATGGATGCTCTATAAAAAAGAGAATGACTGGAAAAATGAATGGATACTTATCAGAAGGGATCTGAGTTTTCTGTTTCCCAGGGAAAAATTCAGATTTTCTAATTTTAAAGAGAAAAACACATTTTTTTTGTTCTCCTTCAAAGGAGAAAACCACAAGAAACGGTGGGTTTCTCCTTGTAGGCTGGCAGAGTTCAAGCCTGCAAGGGGCTTGGGGGAGCAGGAGGAGGGCGATCAGGCAGGGGCCGCCATGTGCATGTATGTGCACACATGCATGGGGCAGCAAGGCAGCATGGAGAGCAGCTCCCAGCGGATAAGTCTGGAATGGGGTGTGGGGGGAATTGAGGCCCCCATAGTGAAGGAGGGAGGGAGTTGGGCAGGGTTGGGCCTGAGACTGGGCTGGGGCTGAGTCTGGGAGCACTGCCCAGCCAGGGTGGTACATGGGGTCTGGGGCTTGGACTTTGGGGCTGGAATTCAAGGCAACAGGGGCTAGGCATGGAGTGGAACGGCACTGCGGGCAGCTCATCCCAGGGGCAGCAGGGGGCCGGATGCCCACAACTGCATGCACTCCCAGGGTGGGCATAGGGGGGCACATGCCCCCAAGTTTGTGCATGAGGTGGGGGCAGATGCAGGCTGCCCACTGTGGGCTTGGAGATCCCCACCCCGCTGCCCTCCTCCCAGGGTCTCCACAGCTCAGCAGGTGGAACCCGGCTCAACAGGGCAGAACAGGGCAGGGAGGCTCAGTGCCACCACTGGGAGCCCCACACTGCCATGGTGAAGTGCCCCCTACAGCAGCAGGGGTGGCAGTACAGAATTGTGTCCCTGCCCCTGCTGCCAGGTGGTCAGGGAGTGTCTTGCCATGGCAGCTTATGGCTCCCAGAGATGTCACTGAGCCCCACCACCCCACTCTTCCCTCCCACACTGAGTTTTACCTTCTGGGCCATGGAGGCCCCTGGGGGCAGGGCAGCAGGATGGAGAGCCCCGAGCCTGCAGCAGCCAGCCCACATCCATGTCCCGCCCCCCCACAATGGCAGCAGCCAGGGCTTAGGCACTGCTGAGGAGAGCCGGTAACTGTGGACTTGGGTCCCTAGCCCCATAGCCCTGGCAGCTAGGGGCCTCTTCTGAAAGGGCTGGGAGGAGCATGGGGCTGTGAGTTGTGAGTGAGGGGCACCAGCAGGGGTGGTAGCACTGTGGGTTGGGAGTAAAGGGCACCTGGGTGAGGTTGGGGGCTGCAGGTTGGGTGTAAGGGGCACCAGTAGGGCTGGGGACATGGGGTCAGGAGTGAGGGGCACTGGCCAGGCTGGGGGTAGGGAGTGAGGAACACCATCAGGACTGGGGGGCTGTGGGTTAGGAATGAGGGGCACTTGGAGGAGGTGGGGGGCTGTAGGTTGGGAGTGAGGTAGGCTGTGGTTGGAGAGTAAGGGGCAGTGACATGGCCAGGGGTCTTCCATTTAGGAGTGAGGGGCACTGGCACAGCCAGAAATCTGTGAGTCAGATGTAAGGGGTACCAGCAGGGTTGGGGGGCTGTGGGTCAGCAATGATGGGCACTGGCAGGGCTGGGAGGCTGGGGGGCACCTGTGAGAGATGGTGGGCTGTGGGTTAGGAGTGAGGGACACCACTAGGGCCAGAGGAATGGGGGGCTATGGGTTGGGAGTGAGGGGTACCAGCAGGGCCAGGGGGCTGTGAGTGGGGAGCGAGGAGCACTGGCAGGGCTGGGGGGCTGTGGCTTGGGGGTTAGGGGCAATGGCATGGACAGGGCACCAGCATATCAGGGCTGCTCAGCACCCCAAGCAGCAGGGGGGGGTAGCCACAGCTGAACCCACATCCTAGTTAGTGAAGGGGGCATGGGGAGCTCTGATTTTCCATATGTGTGTGTGTGTGTGTGTGTGTGTTTCATTTTAATCATGGAAAAACTGCAATTTTTAAACCGAGAAAACCAGGAACCACGCTCATCATCAGCCAGGCCAGCTGCACTGCCATATGCCTGCCCTGTGGTGCTAAGGAAATTTAATTAGCAAATATTCTTTTTCATCTCTATTTTGAAATTAAGGCAATAAAGTCCTAGAAAAAACAAATGTTTCTAGTCTTTAGAAAGAAGAGCAGAGTAATATTGCTGTTGATGTTAGTTAATAGCACATGAGTCTATCTTCTATTTCTATTACTGACATGAATGATATGTGCCCATGGCAGCACTGTCAGTGGCGGGAGTGTGGCAGAGGCAAGTGGGGAGCTGCTGCAGGCAGCCACAGCACCGTCAGCGGCAAGGAGGGGTGGCAAGCGCCAGCCAGTGGTCAGCGAACACCTGCAGACACCACCAGCAGTGGCGGCAGTGACAATCATGGACCGCCCTGGAGGTCACCAGTCCAGAGCAGAGCACTGGCCTTCGAGCAGCAGCACGTGGCAGAGGCAGTGCATGGCCAGGAAAAAGAGGACCTCTCATGTCCAGTCCTCATCGCTCTCCTGCCCCTGCTGCAGCAGATTGTTGTGGGCAAAGATTGGGCTTATAAATCGCCTGCATACCCACGTGACCTAGTATCTACCCTGCCTCCTCTCTCTTCTTTCTCCTTTTTCCCTTTCTCTTTTCTCCTTCCCTTTTTCTTTCCCACTTCCTTTCTCTCTTCTCTCCCCAACCCTGCCACTGGATGCGGTCATCTTCGTTTGCGAAGGACAAACAAATATATCCAGCAGGGCCGGGGGGCTGTGGGTCAGGAATGATGGGCACTGGCAGGGCTGGCTTTTCTGGCTTTCAGGTTAAGTCAAAGCAAATTCATTCTGCATAACCTCTTTATCAAGAGCTACCCAAAGATATTTTAGAGCAGACCCTTGATGCCAGGGACAGAGTCCACAAATTTAGCTTTGACCGTAGGACCCAGCAGTGGCTCCTAACCACAACCCACCCACCCTGTTGATTTTCTTCCTTCACAGACGTAGCTTACACAGATGTTTTATACTTGCCATGGTAGAAACTGTATATATGCATACATAAGTGCCCATTTTGGGGGTAGTGATAGGAGGCAATGAGTGTAAGTCTAACACTTTTCATATACTTAGCTTTCATAGTATAAATGTAACATGGTACTGTACTTGTTCAAATTACTCCTTCTAAAAAGGAATAATCAGCCTGTGTTTAAGAGCCATTGCCAGGTCCTATCAGTAGCAAGTGTATAAAGCATACTCCTTCCCCCTTCTCATGCACACTCATCTTGAAAAAATCTAAATTGTTCAGCATTGTATTCAGACTGCCAAGAGATATAGCTGACTCTGACCTGTCCTTCCTGAAAATGATGGGTTTACTGAAAACAGTTGGCTGGAACGTTTTCAAATAATCAGACAGGAAGGAAGAGGCATGGACACTTTGTAACTGAGTTTGATGCAATACCTTCAGTGAATGGAGGAACTGGCCTTGACTCTCTTTGGCTCATTCCAAATTGCCTTAGCCACCATGGATTTGAAAAAATAACTGCAGCACTAAGAAGTAAGCCTGGTCTATGACTGAGTCTCTTCTCTATCTACGTGTAACAGCTGCAAAGGCTTGCTTGGCTGCAAGCTGAATGAGTGAGCTGTGCATAACAACCTTTGCAAGAAAAAGTTTGTAGAGGGTGGAATAGCTTTTCCAAGCAGAGGGTATGCTGTGCAAAATGCATACTTTTTACAGGAGCATTTGAACTGTGACCACAGCACCATTGCAAACCCCGGGCTCTGATTGGCTACTATGAAGCCATAAAAAGCAGAGGGGGAGAAGCTGGAGGCGATCAACACCAGCCAAGAGAGATGGGCAGAGAGACAGCACCTGTTTCCCCCTCAGGCAGAGGGATGGAGCTGTGCAAGCAGGAACACAGGTACCCAGGGA
>NW_005841847.1:4953438-4961048 GCF_000455745.1 Alligator sinensis | reverse complement strand
GCTGAGCGAAATTTCGCCCCGTGTTTCGTTTTGAAGCTGTTCCAATGAGTTCCAAGCTCAAAATAGCAAAATCAAAACTAAACAAAAGCTTTTGAAACAGCTTCAAAATGAAACAAGGGCACTTGAAATGTTTCGAAAGTTTCAAAATATTTCAGATATCAAAGCCAGGCTTACTTGGCTTCAGCACCAGTCCCAGCCAGCAGCAGCTACCTCCTGTCATACAGCAGGCAGATCAGCACCCATCTGCACCCCTGGGAGGGCTGTGGGGCTGTGCTGGACTCTTCCCGGGGGTGCGGGCCCCCAATCTGCTTGCTTGATGACAGGACACTGCTGCTGCCGGCTGGGACCAGCGCTGGGTGCAGCCCACACCTAGTTCCAGAAAAATCGGTGCTGCCACTAGCCCCAGCCAGCAGCATCAGCTTCCTGTCATCCGGCAGGCAGATCGGGGGGTCGCCCACACCCCTGGGAGTAGTTTAGCACAACCCCCGCAGCCCTCCTGGGGGTGCGGGCCATCCCCCGGTCTGCCTGCCGGATGACAGGAGGCTGGTGCTGCTGGCTGGGGCTAGTGACAGCACCGATCTTCCTAGCACAGGCTGTGCCCAGCTGGCAACACCAGCTGGGCAGGCAGATTGGGGGCCCCCGGTCTCCGGGAGGAGTCAGCAGAGCCCTGTAGCAGTCCCAGAGCTGCGGGGGCCCCAATAGGCCTGCCAGATCACAGGAGTCTGCTCCTGCTGCCTGGGATGGTTCTGGGCACATCCTGCACCCAGCGCTGGAGAGATTGGTGCTGCCGCTGGCCCTAGCCAGCAGCACCAGATAGGCCTGCCAGATCACTGGAGGCTGCTCCTGCTGCTTAGGATGGTGCTGGGCACAGTCCACACCCAGCACCAGGAAGATTGGTGATGCCGTTGGCCCTAGCCAGCAACACCAGCCTCCTGTCATCTGGCAGGCAGATCGGGCCCACCCACACCTCCAGCAGGGCTGCGGGGGCTGTGCCGAACTGCTTCTGCGGGTGCGGGCCCCTGATCTGCCTCCCGGATCACAGGAGGCTCGTCAGGCCAGCTCCAGTACGGGGCCCAGGGCATATCAGCTCATGCGGGGACCCGCCAGCTCCCCAATTCCATGGTGCCAGCATGTCCCCACACGAGCTGATTTGCTCCAGGCCCCACACCGTCCTCAGGCCAGCTCTGGTATGGGGCCCAGGGCATATCAGCTCATGTGGGTACCTGCTGCCTCCCCATTCCCAGAGTAAGGGAGTGTCCCCACATGAGCTGATTTGCCCTGGGACCCACACCCTCCTCTGGCCAGCTCTGGTATGTGGCCTGGAGTAGGTGGCAGGTCTCCATACAAGCTGATTTGCCCCAGGCCCACCTACCACTGGCCTCAGGTGGCAGCACCAGCCTCCTGTGATCTGGGAGGCAGATTGGGAGCCCGTGCCCTCGGGAGCAGTCCGGCACAGCCCCCCCAGGGGTGCGGGCAGGCCTGATCTTCCTGCCAGATGACAGGAGGCTGGTGCTGCTGGGTGGGCAAAACTTTGAAACAGCATTGAAACAGCAAAACAGTTTCAATGGAATGGAACAGAACAGTGTTTTTGAAATGAAACAAAACTTGAAACAAAACACTGTTCCATCGAAACGGATGTCAAGGCAGAACGATGCTGTTTCATGCAGTCCTAGTGGGCAGGTGTTGGTAAGCTAGCTGGGAGCAGCTGCCTGGTCAGGGATCTGCGGAGGGAAGTCCTCTGTTTGGGCTGGAAAGGCTCTACTGCAGAAACAGAGACCTTCAGAAGCAATCCACTGTCTGCATGTGAAGGTGCTGGGGGAGAGGACAGCCCAGAGACGGAGCAGGCTGTGAGCATCCCAAATCTGCATAGGTGTGTGTGGCAGGGCACTGTTTGTGCCGGCCACTATAAGGGCCTGAAGCCAGCAGCTGGCAGGTGCCTGATTAGGGCAGCCATTTTGGATTCAGGACTGCCCATATAAACAGGGCATTTTGCTACTAGAAGGCCAGGCAGTAACATTGCCTGGCTGCAGGACTGCTCCTGGAGGTAAGGGTAGGAGGGTCTGGGTCCTGACTTAAAACTGCACTCTGCTGGAAGTGGGTGGCCTGGTGGGGCTCTCAGTGGTGTGGGAGCTCCCAGGAAATGCCAGGCCAGTTACCACCCTGGTGAAAGGTGGGTTGGGGTGCCTTAACCCCAGCTCCCACCTTCCGGTGGGTTAGGACACTGGAGGTAGAGGGGGCCAGGTGTGGCTATGGCCACCTGAGCCCACCCAAGGAAGGAAGCCCTGACTCCCTGAGTAGAGGGAGTGTTTAAGATCTTAGGGTAGCACCATGACCTGCTGCTCCTGGGAGAGTGAGACTCCCCTGTAAGATGCTGGAGCTCCAGTTGTGTTGTGAATTGCCCCCATCTCCCCACATCCAGGTCCCCCATCTTGGAGAGTGTGGGGCTAGTGAGGCTGGAGGTAGAGTGCCCCCCTCAACTGGTCAATGCTGGGGCCAGGACCAAACCGGTCAAAAGGGCCAGGTGCCCACTGTGAGGGGCACCCAGAGTTGTGGGCCTGGGGCCCTGCCTGGCCTTGGAGGTGAGGCCAGGGCCTGTATGTGGCCAATGGTCCTGAGGGGGGACCATGCCCAAGAAGGGAGCCAGCTACAGGGAACTTGGCAGTCTAAATGAAGGCAGTGTAGGCCACCTGAGTGGAGGGATCAGAGGAGGATCCTGCCAGGAGGATTCTGGAGCCTAGTGTGGGGCTAGTATGACTACTAACATCTGGATGCCATCTGTAAGGCTTGGGCTGCAGTGTAGGGGAGGTACAGAGCCACAGACATTTTCTCCCGCCCGCCCCCCCCCAAAAAAAAACAAACAAAAAAACATTGTGAGTACACTAATGGGCAGCCTCCCACCTTGTTTAACAGCTCTTCATTATTCCAATAAGGTGTGGTGGGTGAGACAGGCAGGCAGCATGCCCAAAGGCAAGTAGGGAGCTAGCTGTGCCTAGTGGGGATTCCCACTTTTCCACTGTGTGTGAGGGGACACTTACACCTCCTGCAAACACCAGGGATTATTTTTCAGAAGGAAACTAAAGGAAAAAATCCTATTACCTGCAGTGACCGATCGGAGACTTGTATTGCTGAGTTACCAAGGCCGAGCAGAATCCACTTTTCCTGGAGCAGCTGAAGCCTTGCCTCTGCCATCTAGTGGTGGATCATGGTTAAAGCTGTATTGCCATTTATTGTAATGGGAGTTGATTTTTATTTAAAGGGAAACTGTTTTTGAAAGGTTATAACCAGGGGAATGTAATTATTGAGGTTATTTGCTGTAAGTGGAGACCACCCAGTGTTGAGGAGTTATTTAGCTAATGTTACATTTTGTAGATTTGTACTCAGTGTTGGTTTTATTACTAACTATTGATGAGAGAGAGAGATCTTATTTTGATCAATCGTTTCTCTTCTGTATGTAGTTGAGTATAATAAACCCATTTGTTCAACGGGCTTGCAGTAACAAGCTCTTGGGTGGTGAGGGCCACACCCCTCTATGGGACACCTCAGCAGATCTGCCTAAGGGAGAGCCTAGAGCAGGGGTAAGCAACCCCTGGCACATGTGCTGAGTATGGCACACAAGGCTACTTTGCTCGGCATACCACAGCCAGCCCAGGCTCTAAGCAGCTGCTGCCAGCCACAGAGGCCAAGCTGCTCCCAGCAGGCAGCTGGGAGGCTGCAAGTCCTGCTGCAAGCAGACTGGGCTCTGTGGGCTGGCTGTAGCCGGGAGGCTGCAAACAGCTGCTCTGGGCTCTAGCATGTCAGCACTCTGGCACCTTCCAAGGTAGACATTATGGCTTTTTTTCAGCACTCCGGTCAAAAAACACTGCCTACCCCTGGCCTAGAGCTATTGGCACCTTGAGGATCCAGAATCCAGATATTGCCCAGTTATCATGCTGGCGAAGGTTATGTATGTATTGGTAAAGAGACTAGGTTTCTTCATTGAAAAGAGACAAAGTGAAGCCATGTTCTAGTACTGAAAGTACTCTCATGTTTCATTATGCCTTGCTAAATTGCACATGCTAAAGTAAGTGCATTGCTTTTAAGAGCTATTGTATATGCTGAGAGATGCATTTCAAATAATCAGCTGTAGTCATAACTTTGTGCAGACAGAAGTGTAGCTCCCAGCTATAACTCAGAACATTTTCTGCAGAGCTTTCTGAGTTACAACCTTACCCAGGACCAAACAGAAGTTCACTGCTAATTCTAGCAGGAAAGGGAATCGAGCTGGGAGCCTGCAGCCAGATTCTCATAGCAACCACCATGGCTCTCTGGCAGTACTTGCTGTTTTCAAAATGGAAGCAGGGAAAGGCAGTGGAGGGAGCTCATTCTTGGGGCTACCCAGCTAGTACTGAAGGGTGGGGTGGGTGAATTGAAGCACTCCCTGTGTGTGTGTATGTCGGGGGGGGGTGGTTGGGGGGGGGGGGGGGGTTCCAATATACCCATCCCACCTAGGAGGGGGCTGAAAAACCCACAGACTGAACTCCTTCCCCTCCCTTTTCCCCCTTCCCATTCTGAAAACAGACAGGCTTGGAAGCAGTGCAGACAAGTTACAGAAGACATTACATTTTGAAGAGTCTTAATCTGATACCTCATGCAACAAGGGGTGAGATTTTCACCCAATTGGCCATTTTTGATGCTGTCAGCAGCCATACACAAACTGCTTTCTGTGGCCAAATCAGGCAAAAATTGTCACTTCTGTCTGCACCTATTGTTGCAGACAGAAATATGTTCTGTATTTTAGAAGACACTGAAATGGAGAGAAGTTATGCTCTGAGGAGTTGTGAATCTAAATAATAGCAATATACAGTAGTCAAATCTTTGCTTTGGCTGGTTCATACAAATTTTTGCTTGGCACCACCTGAAGCAGTAACATAAATAAGCAAATATTCTCACTATTCCGATTAAAATCTTCACAGGGAAGAGGCAATGGCCACAGACTGTTAACTCATAAATCATATACTGTAAATTCTGACACCATAATTGTAAGGGCAGTTATTACAGACCAAGCTTTTTACTGTAGTAGACTGATTGTGATGAAGGGCTGTAGGCAAATATGAAAGGGCATACTTGGCACTCTCCTGCTACAAACTCCTAGTTCCTTTTCCACAGTAAACAGAAAGTTTGTCTCCTTCCCAGGACATGCTCTTACTGCAGAGTTAACTTGGGTGATCCAAGAGTTTCCTTGATTTAGCTAAGCCTGAGGGTGAACAGCAACACAGTAGACCCACTCATGTCACTCAGCCTTCACTCATGCTGCACGTCTCCATGTGTGCCATTAGACTGGTGGTATATTCTACAGTACTTTCTCATGCAGTGTACTGAGCAGATATATGATTCTTTCCCAGTGAACTAAGGAAGAATTTGTATGGCCTTCTGGGTGCTACAGGGAAAATTTTGGGAAGGACTCATTCAGTATTGTCAGAGGATTGTCAAGTTGTCTGTCTTCACTGCAAAGCAGAAAGAGTGCTAGCCTAAGTGAAAATGGAAGCTGAACTCTAAAACCTACCCTAAGCCAAGCCAAATAGCCTGGATTGAGAGCAGCATAAAACTTAGGTGAGAGACTGTAATGTGTAGAAGTGAAGCTAGAGGCAACAGCTGGGAATGGGCTGTAGTTAACTCTACTGTGAAGACACCCTCAGTGAAACAGCATTTATTAGATGAAGAAATCACAAGACCAAAGGAGTTCACTTGCAAATACTCTGTCCAATACAACTTGAATTAAAAATAGTATATGCAGACAGATGGCCACCTACTATATGGGGCTTTGTTCCCAAGCCTGACCAAGAAAAATCTCCAAACTTTCTGGGGAATTGCTAACAAGGTCTCTCTGAAAACACCTGTCCACCAGAGGATGTTTTCTCTCTTTACCTAAGGCAAAGTCTATTAAGGTCAATGAAAGGAGTCCATTAATTCTACTGAGCTTTGGATCTGGTCAGTATCTGCTTATTGAATGAATCAGGCTCCAAATTGAATGATCTCTTCTCTTAAATTCCCCCAAACTACCTAAGGAACTGTTTCTACCCTAGCTTGTCCCAGACTTCTCCTGTCTCACTATCTACATCAATATTATATCCCTTTAGTATAGGAGCTGTGATTGGGTTACATCAAGACCATTAGAGCCCAGTAGAGGCTGCACCACCAGTCTTTATCTATCTATCTATCTATCTATCTATCTATATATATATATATAATGAATTGTATGTCTGATTGCTTATAACTCAAGAATGGCTGGTCCTATCTACCCTAAAGCTTCCAAAATCACTGAATACCACCCAAGAAAAGTTATAGGTGGGTTATTTTTCACTTGACCGTTTTTGGGTCTTCCATTGACTGGTATAACTTTGCTTGTCAGATAACAAATTGGTACCACTCCATCTTGGATACAGTAAATTCAGTTCAATTGTCATTATTACATTGATGGTTGCTTTTAAACAAACACTGCAATTACAAAAATAATGATCCGGGCAAAGAATGGATCCTTCTGCTACTAAGATATAAAAGAAGACCATGCTATATAAGGGTTGCCATTGCTTAGCCCACATACTTAACTTTAAACAGGTGAATAGTCCAATTAATTTCAGCATGTTTTTACTTGTTTTTGGACTAGGGACTTTAGGCTTCATCTTGCATGCAGATCACCTTACACACGCACATAAGAAAGACATTTGATTTAAAATCTTGTCTCCAGTGCTTAGGAAATAATTCAGCTGGGGAAGTAAGTGTGTGTGTGTGTGGGAGGGGAGTTGCACCAAAGAGAGAAAAGAAATTTACCCCTCCCAGCATTCAGTTGGAGGAGAATTTGCCATTACTCTGGGCACTATTCCTGTCCAGTACTTTTACAAAATTGCCTTTGGATAATTACCAAAATATTCAAGACCAAAATATTGTGTGTGTGTTTTATGACATCATGTTTAAAAGGATTGCTAACACATGCAAGATACCTTAATTCTAAATGGCTAAATCAGGCCAACCATGGAAAAATAACCTAAATCACTGGGATGCATTTAGTGGAGTTTGGGTGACCTAACATCTTTGAACAGGCTGCCTTTTCAGTTTTTAATGGTTCTTATAAATATTACCAGACATTATTCCAGCTGTGCAGTCAAAGAATTTCTCACAATGTTCTTTAACAGGGAAAATATTTGCTTCTGAGATTACAAAATTGAATTTACTTAAAGAAACATTTCCTCTTATTTGGAAATAGAACCTGCAAAAGAGGGATGAGACTTCTTAGCAGGATCACGTTACTAGAACTTTAAGGTTCTGTAAATGTTCTGTATTACTGTAGTGCCTATGAACCTCAACCAGGGACCAGGATCACCAGCATTGATGGTAAAAATTACTTTAAAACCCTTCATTGTCCTCATATTAAACATTCTGAGAGGCAAAGGTAAGAGCTATCAATTATTAAGAAGCTCTGACATTTAGACATGTGCAATATGGTGTATTTATTGCATTTGAATCCTTTTTTAAAAACTGAATAAATATTTGTTTAGTTGTATGTGCAGTTGCTTCATTTACGTGTGTACATTGCTTTTGTGGACACAGAAACCCCATCCTTTGTGTTTTGCCTT
>NW_005841847.1:4945569-4953428 GCF_000455745.1 Alligator sinensis | reverse complement strand
ATGCTGTGCGCCAAAGTTTAATTCTGCACATGTATACTTGTTTACTTTTCTTCTTGATACAAAGCTATTATGAAGAAGGAACTAGTGTGTTTCAGTTAATGATTTATTTGTTGGTAACAAATGCGTTAATTGGCTTGACACTCATAGGTTAGAGCCTCTTGAATTTATTTCAGAGCTACATAATCTGGAAAAGCAATAACAGCCTCATGAGTAGTGTAATGGAAAGAGGACAACAACCTTACTAAGGACCTCATTCTACAGTCCTGTCAAAGAAAAAAATGCCTATTACCAAAACTTCCAAGACTGGTTCTTAAGGGATTTTCCTCATAGCTCCATTACTCTGTAATGAAACCTTTGGAACTTTTGTGATGTTTCCTAATGCAGCATTCTTGTCTTTGCTGAGGACTAAGACTCTTCCTCTAGATATAATCCTGTGCGAGAGTCATGCATAAACTTTATCACCTTGCAGGTAGGGACATCTTCCCATGTTGCTTTCCTCTTGCTTCAGAGCATAATGATTTGCTGCTGGCCTATACCAATAATGTATGAAAACACTCCTAGCCCATGCATCTAGTACAGCGAGTCAATTTTCCATCCCAATCTCATCACTCTGCTAGGGAGTGCAGGTAGCCAGTGTCCACTTAGTCTTATAACCAAGATCCAGGTAAGGTTTTTATAGGATGGTAAAGGGCAATTTCTCCCTCCTTCACTTGCATAGAAATCCAAGTCATGATGTACCTCTAATGCCCCCTCTACACATTTCAGGAATCATGCTTTCCACCCCAGGGTGTTGAGGGAGCTAGCAGGGGTTATTGCAGGGCCCTTGGCATGGCTTTACGAGCACTCAAGGTGCTCAGGCCAGGTGCCAGACGATTGGAAGATAGCTAATGTGGTCCTCATCTTTAAAAAAGGGAGGAGGGAGGACCCGGGAAACTATAGGCTCCTCAGTCTTACCTCAATCCTGGGGAAACTCTTTGAGAAGATCATCAAGGAGCACATTTGTGATGGGCTGGCATCTGGGATGATGCTCAAGGGCAACCAGCACAGTTTCATTAGGGGCAGGTCATGTCGGACCAACCTGATTGCCTTTTACTATCAGGTCACAAAAGCATTGGATGCAGGTGCATCTCAAGTAGGGCCAAAGAGGTGATCCTTCCCCCTCTATGCGACACTGGTCAGGCTACAGCTGGAGTACTGTGTCCAGTTCTGGGCACCCCATTTCAAGAGGGATGTGGACAACACTGAGAGAGTCCAGAGGAGGGCCACCTGCATGATCTGGGGACAGCAGGACAGACCCTACAATGAGAGGCTATGGGACCCGAACTTGTTCAGCCTTCACAAGAGAAGGCTGAGGGGGGACCTGGTGACTGTCTATAAACTCACTAGGGGGGACCAGAAGGGTTTAGGGGAGACTTTGTTTCCCCTAGTGCCCCCCAGGATAACAAGGAATAAAGGCCACAAGTCGTTGGAGAGTAGGTTTAGATTAGACATTCATAAGAACTACTTCACAGTTAGGGCGGCTAGGATCTGGAACCAACTTCTAAGGGAAGTGGTGCTGGCTCCTACCCTGGGGGTCTTTAGGAAGAGGCTTGATGCCTACCTGGCTGGCGTCATTTGAGCCCAGTTTTCCTCCTGCCCAGGCAGGGGGTCAGACTTGAAGATCTACAAGGTCCTTTCTGACCCTACTTCTGTGATTCTATGCAATTAACTGGTTAATTGCACAATTACCTTGACACTAGCAGCTACACATGCAAACCAAATATCACATGATAAAAAGCTCCAACCTGCTATAAAATTATACTTAAAATGTGTGCTAACTTTATGGCTTTCAACAGAGGTGTGTTCTATATCAAATAACATTCTATGATATGGAATAGTATAGCCATCAAATACATTTTGTTTCTAGGTCTTTCTTCAAAGCCCTTAGTTAAGGAGGCTGGCAGCTGAAGTTATGGTGATCCTGATCTAACCCTAAATCCCACCTCTAATCCTAGTCACAAATCTATGTAGGAATACGAGTACTGCATGTGCTCTGAGTTTGCATATGTCAAATTCATTTAAGAATCAAGTTCTGACAGGAAATGAAAAACAAGAAAATAACCCTTGAGTGGACTCTAATGGGACTGCAATTTAAATTTTTCATCTTTCATTTGATCCTCTTTAAGGATTAATATAGTCTCTTGCCAGGACAGTATCTCCTACATGGGAGAGAAATTTAGTGGACGGAAACAATTCTGTCATGATTTTAATAATAAAGAAATGAAAAATAAATTTTGGGTAAGTGGTTACAAAATCATTGCTTAATATGATTAAACAAGAATTGTTAAAATTTCATCTCAAATGTGTTGTTTGAAATACACTGAATTGCAAAGGGCTATAAAGTCAAGCTTTAGTCAAACACAAACAGTGCTTTTACTGACAAGTGGCATTAGAAGCATTATTTTCTCACATGCTTCCATCCAACATCTGTTGAATTATTCATCATCAAATTGTCCAGAGGTAGATTGTTAGTTCTGCCCCTGTGATTCACTTTGGTGGCATGCTCTTCCTTTTTATTCTGTGTTTTTTATGGCAGACAACACATTGTGTCCTGTGTCTGTAAAAGCTACATAGGCAAAACAGTTAAACATACAGTTGAGCAAATATTGCTCAGCTTGAAAAAAAAAAAATTAATTTCAATAATCATACTACGTTGTGCACATCTATCTTTCAGTGGTAATTAACAATTGCTGGTCTTGCCTTTGCCCTACAGAATGTTTAGTGTAGGAATGGTGAAGATTATTAATTTTTTTTCATCATCAATGCTGGTGATACTGGCTAAATATATGTACATTTTTTTTAATTACCTGCAGTGTATGATTTAGCCATGTCTATTACATGTAGATTTAAGATTTGAAATTGTTAGAAAGATTAAAAGTCTTATTTTTTAATTTTGTTTATTTATTGCATTTTTTTGTTTTGTTTTCTTATTTTTTTTTAGTGTTGCTGCCACTGCTGCTGCTTGCTGCTTTTCCCAATTTAGGCCACATACGTAGCAATACTTATCATTACAGTTGCCCCAAAATTGCCATTTTAAGAACTTGTTTTCAATTTCTTGAGACCTGTCAAATTTTAACCCATTAGGCTGGACTTTTCAGTGCTGAGTGTCTGCTTCAGGCTTTGTGTTTTGTCTTTTTTTTTTAATTCTTTCCTTTGGTTCAACTATTTCCAAGAATGAAGACTAGGAAAACTACACTACCTGGCAAAAAAACATTCCAAAAACATTTTACTGAAAAGCTCTAGTGTCTTTGTGTTTTGGAACACAGACTTAAAGATCTTCCTGGTGGTAAAAATGTACTTCTTGCTGTTCCTCTGAAAATGTGCCCAACTTACAAGTATTTGAAAATCTCAATTTTGACGTTTGCTTCTCAGAATTTGACAGCTAAATTCTCCACAGATTCCATCTACATTAAGTACCCTGCATTCCATCACAGCCTCTATACGTGACTAAGCTGGAAACTCATCCTCCCTTAGTGGGACTAGAAATGCTGCACTCATCCAAGTGCTGCAGAAGCTGAGAACTTACCAAGAGTTGCTGCAGGTTTCTGGTGTTACCAGAAATCTGGTAAAGACAAACTAAGAGCAGAGAGACTCTCTCTTCTGTGTTCTCAATGAGCAATGGGTAATGGGAACATGAGAGGAATTGGGAAGACAGGTCATTGCTTGAAATAAGAACAGCAGTCAGTGGCAGGATCTAGACTGGTGGAAAGAAGCAGAGACTGGAAGTAGGATAACAGTCAGTGATGGAAATGAGCCTGGGCCTGAGGAACAGCGGCAATGGAGACGCAAGCAAGACAGGAGCTCAGGACAAGACCAGAGGAGAACAGGGAGAGGCTGCAGTGGACAGAAACAGAATACTCTCTGAACCTGGAATAGAACCAAGCCTCAGCATTCCTGTGCTGTCTAGGAAACCACTGGCAAAGCATTAGTCTGCTTCTTGCAGTCAAAGGTCCACATAGGAAGGTAATAATAGTTGTCTTCTGCTATCAATGACTGTCAGCTCAAGTGGTAGTGGACTGGGCATGAGTCCAAAGTTACTCACCCTGTTGATGATCCATGGGGGAGGGGAAAGTTCTATATAGAATCATAGAAAATTAGGTTTGGAAAGGACCTCAGGAGGTCACCTAGTCCAACCCCTTGCTCAAAGCGGGACCATGCCCAGCTAGATCATCTTGCTCAAAGCGGGACCATGCCCAGCTAGATTGCCCCAGACAATACTTTGTCTAGCCATGTCTTAAAAACCTCCAAGGATGGAGTCCACAACCTCTCTGGGTAACCTATTCCAGTGTTTTATTACCCTCCTAGTGAGAAAGTTCTTCCTAATATCTAACCTAAACTTCCCTTGCTGCAACTTGAGACCATTGCTCCTTGTTCTGTCATCTACCACCACTGAGAACAGTCTCGCTCCATCATCTTTGGAACCACTTTTCAGGGAGTTGAAGGCTGCTATTAAATCCCCCCTCAGTCTTTTCTTCTGCAGACTAAATAATCGCATTTCCCTCAGCCTGTCCTCATAAATCATGTGCCCCCGCCCCCAAACAATTTTTGTTGCCCTCAGCTGGATTCTCTCCAATTTGTCCACATCCTTTCTGTAGTGGGGGGCCCAAAACTGAACACAGTACTCCAGATGTGGCCTCACCAGTGCTGAATAGAGGGGAATAATAACTTGCCTTGACATGCTGGCAATACTCCTATCAATGCAGCACAGTACAGGTTTCCCTCACTTAATTCTGTACATGCGTTCCTGGAAAATGGCTCATAACTCAAATTTGCATAAAGGGAACCCACTTTACAAGATAACAAATAGGGATACATTCCAGGACCTCGACTGTACTGACCCCCAGACACATTTATTTTTACAAGACACTTTTGGTACTTACCAACAGCAAACAGTACACACAAGCACAGAGTGGTGGTGAATGTTACCATAATGGGGATG
Organism: Alligator sinensis; assembly: GCF_000455745.1. Lineage (NCBI taxonomy): Eukaryota > Metazoa > Chordata > Crocodylia > Alligatoridae > Alligator > Alligator sinensis. The sequence continues at coordinate 4,948,450 of NW_005841847.1, read as the reverse complement.
GCAACTACAGAAACACATGTCATAGACAACGAGCAATGAGCACATATCCACACAGGAGACTATATTTTGGTGCACATCACTTCCACAATGCACTGCACAAAGCAGCTGACTGCAGGTTTCCACTGCACCGATCATGTAAGAGTGAATTTACATTGCATATAATGAATTTTTGGTATAAAAAGGGTCATCGCGTAAGAGTAAATTTGCACATACAGAATCCGCATGAAGTGAGGGAAACCTGTATGCTGTTAGCTTTCTTTGCAACAAGGGCACACTGTTGGCTCATATTCCGCTTATTGTCCACTGTAACCCTGGGTCCTTTTCCAAAGAGCAGCTGCCCAGCCAGTCAGCCCCCAGCCTGTGTTGGTGCATGGGATTGTTCCATCTTAAGTGCACAACCTTGAACTTGTCCTTTTTGAACCTCATGAGATTTCTTTTGGTCCAATCCTCCAATTTGTCTAGGTCTCTCGGAATCCTAACCCTACCCTGTATTATATGATGCAATATAATAACATTCTTACTATGTAAGAATTAAAAAACTTGGAAACTGCATCCCAAAATAGTGTATTAAAATAATATTTAGGCTACAGAGTCAAATATTGAAAAGGAAATATCTCTACCTGTGAAATCTTAGATCAGCCCCCTTGTAGCTATGCATTATGTTGCAATCTTTATTTACATGATCCCCTATTACTTTTTCCACTCTTTTTCTTTTCAGTCAGCTCTGGGGCAGGGCTTTAGGCAACAGTAGGAAGTCTGCATTAATTTCCATTCCATGGACTTTAGATCAAACCTAGATAGCTTTTCTTCAGAAGGGAAATATATGATTTCTTGCTACATAATATGTGCTGGACATGGTCCTGCTGGAGAATCATGGGCTGTGTTGATCTCCAAACTACTCTTTATATATAAGCTGCTGTAACTCCTAAGCAGTTATTTGTATTATTGTTCACTATTATTCTTCTATGTTATGGCCCAAATTAAGAAAATATATTAGTAGTTGCTTAACTTGAAGCACCTGACCACTTCCATTAACTTCAATAGATTTAGAAATGGACCCTACAAAGTTTTTTCCTAATATGATCTGTTTGTTTTCTCTTGGATAACTTACTTCCATGGCACTACTCATATGCTTAAAGCAAAGCAAATGTGAAGTACCATAGTTAAATAAAGTCACAGATACTGAAGCTAGAAAAATTATTTATTAATCAGACCCATTAGCACTTTTCACAAACATTTTGCAGAACTGGGTTTATGTTAACATTATTAAATACATTTGTTAATTTGTTATGCAGCTACATTGTACTTTTATGATAATATAATATAAAGGGATACCTAATCTAGAGCATTTTAGGGCAGTGTTTCTCAACCCGTGGGTTGTGACCCAAAAGTGGGTTGCAAGAACACATGGAAGCAGGGGCAACGCATTGGGGGTGCACACAGGTACATGTGTTGGCTACAAATGTCCAACTCAGGATCCTTAAAATTCTAGTTTATTAGGCAGATTGAAACACTGTAATGAGTTAAATCATAAACCTTGGGGCTGGTCCCCACACACACACACATATGCACACACATACATACACACACACAGTAGCAAGCTACAGAGTCAGGTATACCTATCCTACAAGCGCTGGAGTCTGCCGTCGATGGCCAGTCGAGGCTTCTTTCAGCGTGGTGTTATCATCAGAAGGGGATCACTGGCTGGTCCTTCTGGCTGGACAGGTCAGGTGCTGGTCAAGTTGGAGATCAAGAGGGTGCCCCTGAGGGTCACTTTTCACTGCCTTTTATCTGTCCTTGGCAGACTTTGGTGACTCCCCAGTTTTCAGGTTTGCCCAATCCAGGGGTCATTGACCCTCGTGGGACTTCCCCCCTCGGTGGCTACTGGATGGCATCTGTCAGCCCCAGGGGTTGTCCGCATGTATGTGCAGGTTTGGGAGTCTGTTGATGAATTTTGAATAGGGCTCTGGGAGTGGTCAATCTGGAGATATTCAGCCCAAAAGTTGGTCCCTGGAGTTGATTAACTCAGGCCAGGGCTTCTAGCCCTTGATCAGTGACGTTTAAAGATTTCCCAGTTGTTACATTGTCTTCTATTGAATTCTTCTGTTGGTTGATCTGCAGTTTCCCAGGGGTTAATTGCTGTCTGCTACCATGTTACACATTCATTCACTGATTCACTCGCTCTTTCAGGGGCCAGCCTGATACAGGGAAGCGGCAGTTTGATTCCTGCCCTTATTAACATTGTTACAATGTATAACTTACTTATGAAACTAAATACATTCAGTTGAAAGATGAAAGGTGAGGAGTATAAAATATAAGCTACAAATGCCATGGCACACAAATAGATAAAAATACCAAACTACAAGGGGAGATACAAAATGCGCGCGCACACACATTTCAAAACACAATTCCTTCCTTATCTTAAAGTGAAAGAAAGAGGAAGGAAGAAAAGGTAGAAGAGGAAAAACATATCCAAGGAGGGGAGAGCAACTGCAGGCAAGAGGAAAAGGGGCTTTCTGCTACACATGTGCAATCCCTGCTGGCCGCTGCTGCCACTACCAGTGGTGCCTGTGGGTGGTCACCGACCCCTGGTTAGCACTCGACACCCCCACCCCCCACTGCCATCAGTGCAGATGGTGTCTGTGGGAGCTCCCCACTCACCACTGCTGTGTTCCTGCCACGGCTGCTGCACTCCCACCACCAGCACAGCTGTGCCCCCCCAGCCGCTGAGGGCATGTGCCGTTCATGTCTGAAAGGGTCAAGAACAAACGTTAAAACTAGATTCTCCTTTAAAAGATAAAAACATGGGAAACCATAGCTTTTCCCTTGCAGTCTGACAGAGATCCAGCCTGCAAGGGCTGCTTGGGGCCCACCGTACCCC
>NW_005841847.1:4933868-4945559 GCF_000455745.1 Alligator sinensis | reverse complement strand
CCCCCCCCCCACACACACACACACACACTGACATGCAGGTGTTCCCCGCATTGCTAATTTACAGTTTGTGGAGGTGGAGGTTGACAGTGGGAGATCTTCCAGTGTCAAAAACCCATGCTAGAAAAAAGCCGGGTGGTGCACATGGCAGCAGGGGGAGCTGCCCGGAGCTGGAACCTGGCCAGCCAGAGCCATGCTCCAGCTGCTGGCCAGGCTCCCTGCTGCCAGATTATTGCCACTGGAGCCCCAAAAGGCCCCCAGGACCCCAGGTAAAGCTGCTGGGGCCAGCCCAGCTATTGGCCCCAGCCTGCCCTACCCCATCCAGGGCAACTTGCTGCATGCCAGAGCGCACATGCATGGGCATTCCCCAGGGACAAGTCATAGCAGCACAACTATGTGCCACTACTATTTGTCCCTGGGGAAACACCCTTGTATGCTCATCTGGATGTGCCCAGGGTGGCTACCTGTAATAATCAATTAATTTATATTTTGTTTATATAATTATTATTGTTTTGTTATGTGACTAGAAGGGGCTCTTTGTATGACTGCAAGGACACAAACATTATCTTTAGATTACCCCCATTTACCCATGCTGAAAGAGCAATGCAGACATTATTTACTCTGAAGTTTTATTTCTAACCATGCTGAACTCAACAGCCATGTCCAGATGAGCGCGCACATGTGGTATGCAGCACCGCAGACCCATCTGCAGTGCCGCACACGGCACACACTGCACATGCAGGCATTCCCCACACTGCTAATTTACAGCCTGGAGCCGGCAGGGTTGACACTGGGAGATCCCAGTGTGAAAAAACCTGCACTAGAAAAAAGTGGGGTGGTGCATGTGGCAGCAGCATGCACTGCCCAAAACCAGAGCCTGTCTGGCCAGAGCCATGCTCCAGCTGCCAGCCAGGCTCCCTGATCACCACCACTGGAACCCCAGTAATCCCCCAGGATCCCAGGTAAGGCATCCCTACCGCACCCAGGGCAACTTGCAGTGTGCTAGAGTACACATGCACAGGCGTTCTCTGGGAACAAGCAGCAGCAGCACACTATGTGCCACTGCTATTTTTCTCTAGGGAAATGCATGCACATGCTCATCTGGACATGCCCAGTGGGTCATGCTTAACAACATAAGGGGATCTAAATGTTGCAACACATAAATTTTGGGTGGATAAACAGACTGAGATTGCTGGGGGCAGGTTGAACTCAAAGTCTCCATAGGTCATTATGTTCAAAATAACAAAAGTCCACCTATGCCTATAGGTAAGGGATATTTTTACTGGTAGGTAATAGGTGAGTACATTGTTTTAAAATCCTTTTTTCTCCCTATGTTTTGTTCTTACCCTTAATGTTAAATAATGTTTATTTTTATACAAGATGGCTTGTCAGCCTATTAAAGCCTGGTCAGAGCTTTCAGCAGAAGCACTGAAGGACTTGCATCTAATTGATCCTGCCACATAATACTGGCTTGTATGCAAAGTGCTGTAGCATGGACTCCTGGTCTAAGCATGGAAGAGCCGTGGGGTTCTGCCTTGTGACAACTGAAGTTTTAGGACCCATTGCCTGCAGGGGTACACTCAGAAAGATTGGAGGGATGAGAAGTGTAGCTAGCTCTGATCCACAATACCTAGCTCCACCACTTGCTGTGTGACCTTGGATAAGTAATTTATCCTCTCTATGCCTAAGCTTCCCCTTCTGTAATAGGAATAATACTTACCCCATTTAGAAAAGTATGTTGAGATTCGTGGATAACTGATGAACAGAGGACTTACCATCACAGTCAATAATAATAATAAGACTGACTCCATTGTTAGGTAGACACTCTACTTTTCCAATTTAGTGCATATTATTTTTAAATTATGCTCTGAAAACATTTTCATTTGAATTCTGTCTTCACAAGTACTAGCTCTAATTACATCAAGCTTAACTGAATTACTGAAAAGCATGTAATACATAGTTATGTACTTAGTCAATGAGTTGCCCCTCAATATATTTAAGTGTTTTACTGTTATAATGAAAAGTGCTATAGAAATCCCTGAGATAGATATAGAAATAGTAATCATTCCAAAGAAATTTTAGACTGTAGACATGACTTCTGATGAAGCTGCAAACAAATATTTATTTGCTATGCTCTTTTATCAATTATCTGTAATTTTAATACATTAGAATGTCAAAGATGTAAAGGGTGCAGTCATGCTTACCCTGTTCTTGATCTACTTGCGTCATAAGGAGATCAGACAGTTGTGATATATTTATATCAAGATGTTCAGGCTAAGCTTCAATATAAGTTTCAAATCCCTTTTATGAAATTTAACACGTCCATATAGACTGTTCACATACTGTACACTGTACACACACAATCATAGAGAGTTTTGGTCTGTAATAGTCCGATTATCTTTAGAACAGAAATTTCAATCCATACATTATATTCAAAGCGTAATGGATTATAAGCTAAATTCTACTCTTACTGATAGCCATTTAATTTGATTGAGCTGAACAGGTGCAAGTGAAAGCAGAATTTGTATGTATTTTGAAGGACGGACAGCATAATGTAGATAAAAAAGAAAAAACAAGTTTCATGATGTCTTACACTGCACATATCAGTCTGTCTTACAGAAATGTCTTATTGAAATAAGTTTTACACTCTTGCTTTGCTCCTTATCTGCACTTGCCCCTTAGTTTAACAATAAGTTTATTTTTGTTTTATTCTTCTTTAAAGTATTAAAAATCAATATACTTTTGAGAAGACTTTCTTTAATCTCATGCATTGCCTTCCAGGGTTTTAACATGACAGTCTTTATTAGTTAGCTGTTCACTGAAGGAAAGTATAGCCTTAAAATGTTACCATCATCTTCCAGCTTGTTACATGGAAACTATGAGGATCCGTCCCATTTTTTCAAATTAATTCTTTCCATGATGCTTCAAGCTGCCATAAACCCTGCTGAGCACATCACTGCTGGTTATTAATAAAGCCAGTATTTTCACACTTGGCACTTATTTAGTTCAACTAAAAACAGATTTAGATGCTTAATTATAAGTGGCCTGAGGTGCTTAGTGCCTATAGTCCCTCAAGATTTTAATGGAAGCAACACATGCCCAGCATCTCTGAAATATTGTTGTTACTGCATGGATTAGGTTGACTAATTTTAGGCACACAAAGTTTGGGCTAAACTTTTTCATCCTCCCATTTCTATTCTAAGAGTGCTCAACCTATAGCCTGTTAGCTGGGTATGGCCAGTGGACCCATGATAACCAGCCCACAGGGTTTCCTATGGGTCTGGATGTTTGATGGCAAGAGAACAGTGGCAACATTAATTGCCATGGCTCTGGGAACCACTCCTCCACTTCTGAATTTCCAGACACATGAGAAGCCCTAAGAGCCAAATGACATGGCTATGGCCAGATCTGGTGAATGGGGTTGGCCATCGCATGGAGTTGGGCCATAGCAGGATCCAGCATACGGGGTTGATCTTCCACCAGGTCTGGTATACCAGATGGGATCCACACACTGACCTCGTGAACTGACCTGACCACCCCTCTGGCCCATGGGGCCAGATAGGTTGAGCACGGCTGTTTTATACAATAGAATCTCAATGACTAGGGTCTTAGCCAACAGGATATTCCCTGGCTTATAGTGGAACTGCCTCCAGTTTGCTCTAAATTACAGCAGCTGTCAGTAGTCCCAAGGAGCTGTTTTAGCAGGTGGTAATTGCCAAGGTATAAAGTCCCCAGCCACATTCCATTTCCCATAACTGTACCCTCATATTGAGGCTGTGAGTAATATTTCCAGGGATGACAGCATCTGTTATGGCAACCCTACACTATAGAGAATTCCTCTGAGTGTAATCTTGCTAGTTAAACTGCATTTAAAGTTACTCTGTACCACTGGAAGTGGCACAAAGCATCCTTTGAATCTGGCCTGTGTGTAATAGCTTAGTGCTGTCCCATGGTTATGTTTTGGTTTCATTCTTTCAGAAAAAGGCCAACTATTAAAGCACAATGTAATGTAAATTGGCCTTAAATTTGCTACCTTAAGAGCACTTTTTTGAAATAGCATATCACTAGACATGCTTATCAAATGTGCTTGCATAAAGTTGTTGCCATTGCTATAAAAATATCTACCACATCTGTAATTTTACTGGGATGAATTATTTTAGTCATTACAACAAAAGTATTCTATAAATCAGAATGTGAATGCACTTTGCTGTCACTTGAAAGAAAATTCTATGGTGAACAAAAAATGTTATAAACTGAAGCAATGGATTATAGTGAAAGGATATAACTAAATGATGAACAATTACAGTCAGAATGTTGCCACTGCAATGATGCCTTACATATATGTATATATATATATGCTTATTGCTTAATTCAGCTTTAAAAATTAACAGAATGGGGCAGTCAGAAGGTAAGCAAAAAGTATTCCCAGAATACCTGAATGCAACAAGGATGAATAGGAGATTTTTTTTTCATTAATCCACTATCAGTATCATTGCCCTGATATTATCTAATGATAACAACATCTAAGAAGTGCATTCAAGACAGTTGATTTTTTGGACTATGCTGTCTCAACATGCAAAGCCTGGGGGTGGATTAACACATGTTTAAATACAGTTGATGCTATCGGTATTTGTAGATTCCCTAACAAGTGTGAGCAGATATTTTCCAAGAACTGTACGCACCAAATCATGCAAAGACCACTCCATTAGGCATTGTAATCAACAGCTATTTTTTAGAACTTAATTTGTTATACCAAATATCCTTATCTGCAGAAGCCAGAGACCCCATGCTATAACCTGATAGCGACAGCAGTGTTCTAACATGGTTGTAACAAGCACAGGCCTGGCAGGCCACCTTTTATTAGGTGCTGAAGTGCACTAACTCAAATGGAAGAGTCAGTGTTGCAGATTTTTCTGATAATTTAAATGCTACACCAAATGTAATTGTGGCATAATAAGGCCGTACCTTGTGGCACAACTTTCATAGGAGTCTTCCAACTGGAAAAATAATTCTGGCTGCTGTATTTGGGTCCCAGCATGCAATAGCCCAGCACCCACATAATCTTAGGCTTTTCTTGGTCAAAGTATGCATCAGCACTAATCTTTCCCTTGGCTTCTCTGGAGCAGCTTCTGGGCTTAGTTCTCTGCCTGTTTCCCTTCATGGAACTAGGACCTCAGAGTTCACCTGCTTTAGGGCTTCAGGACCAGTACTGATCACTGAAATTCCCCCATAGACAAAGTTCATCCTCTCTAAGATCTGCAGTATTGTGAACACACTCTGCAGAGACACATGATAGTTGGAGCAAACAGACACACAGACTTGGTCAGGGCTCAAAAAATCAATCATTTGAGCTAGCACAAAAATATACTGATTTAAACAAAAACCTTTGGGCAGGGGGCTGGACTCGATGATCTTCCGAGGTCCCTTCCAGCCCTAATATCTATGAAATCTATGATACATGCTTACACACATGGGTGACTGGTGCCTCCTGAATCTGGAGGGGCTCCCACCGGCAGCGGCGGCCCTGTCAGGGGGACCACCGGCCCTGCTGACAGCGTCGGTGTTGGCCATCAGGGGGGGCAACAGCCCCATCATGGGGGCCATGTACCCCCCCATGCACCCCCTACCAGTCGCCTATGCCTATACACATTCTGCCTGCTACCCTTTCATCACCACTCCTGAGCTTTTTTTGGCTTAAGTCAAGAGTCCTCTATACATATAGGATTCAACTCCTGCAGCTGATGACTCCTCCTAAAATATGGTGTCTCTCTCCATCTTGCAGCCAGCTTCCTGTTTCCGCTCTTGGCCTCCTTTTGTTTTTCCTCTCTCATTCTGGAATGGCTGGTGAAAGATCCTTTCTCTTGTAGCATCTTTTCTGTCAGGTGACTCCTTGAGCAGTCTCCTCAGGTTATAAAAGATCCCCACCAAGTGTTCCTTTGTTAATTTACCGAGCCCACTGTATTCAGACTGGGCCCTCGGCCACAGTCTACTTAAACGTTGTAAAAAATTATGCATTAAAATTTGTCAAATTTGTTTATGCATTAAATTGCATAAACTTTGTCAAAGTTTATGCATTAAAATGAGTGATCATCAAAGTTTAAAGATCCTCTGTTGTTAGCTCTGTGCCATATACACCCATCTTACCCTGTGCATTTATCTCAATATAAAAGAAACTGGCAACAAGGAAGGCAATTAAGTCTATTTTCCAAAATAGTTTGCAACCTTACATAAATATACATAGAAACCCGCCCCCCCCATCAATCTGAATTCATAAACTGTACATAGGCAGATTCTCTAAATTGTCACATTTGTCATGTTGTAGCCAACGAAAGAGTTATACGGTTTAATTTTGTAAGCAGAATTTTTATTAGAGAAAATAATCAGGAGATAATGTACATGATTTTTTAAAAGCCAGTTTAAAATGACCTGTGATAAACAAAATGTTATTTCAAGGTGTGGGTCTGAAATTACTTTGACTGATAAGTATTTTACATGTATAAGATTGTAACAGGGGACCCTAGCCCTGTTACCAGAAGGCACGTCCACCCCTTAAAGGCCAGAACTTTCTGGGCATGGAATGCTGGAGAAGAAGGGGTTAAATGCTGAGCCTGGCCAGCTAGTCAGCTGACCAGAAGGGGGCAGGACTATAAAAACCCTGGGCAGAGCAGCACTTTAGGGGGAGTTGTTAAAGAGGAAGGAGTGCCTCAGAATGCTTCATGGAGGAATGGTCCAAAGGCAGGAAGAAGGAAGCCCCGGAGAGAGAGCAAACACATCACAGCAAGGACATGAGCCGACGGTGGGGAGCCAAAGCCCAGACCCTGTGAATGTAAGCTGACATGCTGCTTTTCTTTATCATATTAGTTGGTGGCAGTTATTACCCATGGATGGGACTGTTTAGTTTTTTTTCTTTTTTGATTAATGAATAAGACTGGTGGTTTGGGTGAGGCTATTAGGGGAAGGAGGAGGCCTCATTTTGGGGACCCACTATGGAGTGGGGACCCCGGCACCAGCAAGGGTGTGGCTTTTTTGGGGGGGCACAGCCACCGGCACCAGCAAGGGTATGGCTTTTGGGGGGGCACAGACCCTGGCGCCAGCGAGGGTGTGGCTTTTGGGGGGGCACAGCCACCGGCACCAGCGAGGGTGTGGCTTTTTGGGGGGGCACAGATCCTGGTGCCAGAGAGGGCGTGGTTTTGGGGGGCACAGACCCCGGTGCCTGAAGGCACGATCTTAAAAGGCCAGGGAGGTCTGGTGCAACTTTATTTTTGGTATTTTTTTGGACTGGGAGGTTGTCCCCTGGTTTTGAACTTGTGACCCCCGGCTGTGGGGCCAGCACCTGGACCTCTGGGCCAGGGGGGTCAGGCTCCAGATTGGAGCAAAAAAGGGGGCCATGAGCCTCAAGACACCAGAAAAGGCTAGAGCCTCAGAGTCAAACCCTGTTTAGTGGGTTTAGATGGGGAGGCCTAGCTAGAGAAACAGGGGTCAAGCCCGCATAGGTGAAAGGCCCCAACATACCCAATACAATAGGCAGTTTCCTGTTTGCAAGAACATCATCATAATAATTTCCATCAAGACGTGGCAGGAGAGTATAGGGGCTGACATAAGAACCCCAAAGAAGGCTCCAAGGCCGCCCCATGTAAGGTGCAGATTACCAGGAAGATGGCGCTGGGAGGGCGACCTGTTACAAAGATATAATTAGGGCAGAGCTGAGTGACAGGCCTAAATAAGGATATAGGCATGTGAAGAAGCTACCATGAGGAAAGCTATAGCATGGATTTACAATACATCTAGAAGTGCAACTTCTTACCACACAGTAAATGCAAAGTAATTTAACTACCTTTAAGAGTATCTGATGCACTCCAAATTCCCTCACAGAAACTTGTTCTTGTGTTCAGCCCCTTGTGTAGTGGGTCTCAACCTTTTTAGCTTAAACTAGTTTCTTGACAATGGAAAAATAATAGAGCAATTATTTTGTTGTAAAGAACTCAGAAAGACCACAACAGAGCAAGATGCTTTACCACCATGGATTCCTATTTGAAATCTCTGGGTTTATGATGTCAGTCATGTATAGCTGTCTATACACCTAACTGTACTAACATTGCATGGCACCCTTAAAAGCCACAGCAGAAGGTTCAATATGCTTAGGTAAATTTAAGTTCATGGATGGACATTGAAGATGAGGTGCGAGCGGCAAATAGGTCTAGATGTGAAAAGAAGACAGGATAGGAAAAGTGGATCTGTTAACTGTTTAAATGTATAAAAATGTGATTTGTATACCTGAAGCCATATACATGCATGAGATCATATTTTAAAAGTGACAAAGGATACAAAGAACAAGAGGGAAGAGAAGGGCCAGGGAGGAAGTGGGTAGGAGAGGAACCTACAGTAAAAAAATCTGAAGAGAAGCAAAAGGTAGAAAAATTACTAGAGGATGGGGTCATAGAGGATGAAGTATCCCAAGATATCAAGGTGAATATGACCAACAGTCTCAAAAACAGGAAAGCAATCAGTGAGAGTAAAAGGCCCTTTGATCCTATTTTTGCTATGATATATGATCAAGCTTTCAAACAAGCATGCTTTACATAAGCAGTCACCACACACGCTTCTGCGTATCAGGAGCACTGCACCTTCCAATACCATTTAAAAGTCAGCTGAAAGAATACTGACATTTGTAATTTAGTTTTCTGAAAACAAAATTCGTTACCGACGGAAAAAAAAACACTTACTGGTAAGTCAGTGGCAATTTGAGGAGATGCATTTGAAAGAAAACTGTATATGATACATGTTTTAGTCTTTCCTTTTTTGTGTCCTTGTCTGACAAGGTATTCAGCAAAATTTGCAGATTCATTGGAATCTGACAGGGCTACACTGTGAGCACTTTTGCTATAGCTTCAAACTTCTGATCTCTAAGCTGTCAACCTTGCGCCTGAATGCCCACACTGCCCCAGTCCCAATATCTTAATCAAAGGTACTATTATTTTTGCCTGGCTCTCTCCTATGTTAAATTTTATCAAATGTTATAAAAAATAATAAGCTTGGGTCTAGGAATTACTGTTAATGTATAAAACTCATATTTGTAAAATGAAACTAACTCAACTATAATTTAAGAGTTGATAGCGTGATGCTATGAAAACTAATTAATCAATATCTGGTTCTTATTTTATACAAATGAAGAAAAATATGTTTATTATGTGCAACGTTGTTTGGGTCTGATCACCTCCACTATGTAATTTACATTTATGTTAGGTTTCTTCTTGAGATTCTTGTACAGTTTCAGTTTTAAATATAAGTAAAATAACATATTATTTAACTAAATAAATAAGTAAATGAAATATGTTTTATCTGCTGTTGGCAAGGAACACTGGGTACTTTCAGCACAGAACTGAGTCAGGAGTTATGCTTCTAATTTGGTATCTGATCCTCCATCCCTTAATCATATGAGATTTCCACAGGGCTATTTAAATTACCTGTGTGAATAGACAGTGAGGTTTACTCGTGTGAGTAAAAGTTGAAAGTCTGGCTCTTTACTTTGTGAACCTGGTCAAGTCACCTATTCTCTAACTGTAGTTTCCCTGCCTGTAATATAGGTGTCTAATTAGCTAATGTGACCCTTAATTAGTCAGCATTTATACAGCACTTTTTAGATGTCATCTACAAAGTATTATTTTAATATACACAAAGTAGTCTGAGACCCTTTGAGGAACAAGAATATACCAATAAAAAGTATCATTCTTTTAAGCCAGGTACCTACAGGTATGGCAGTTGCCATTTTGGCTGACAGAGTGGATTGAATTGGAAATAGGAACTGCAAGCAGGAACCGCCACTGCTTGTGAGCTAAGGAGCAAAGCCTCTGTAGCTGAGGCCTGTAACAACTCAAATCCTCTGCAGGCTGCCAGAGCACAGCTCTGCAAGCTGCCCTGTATCACAACTTACACAAGCACATACATTAAGCACGTGCGCAGTTCCATTCAAGTCAGTGAAACTAAGTTCTTATCATTAAATATGTGCACAAATAATTGTAGGATTGGGTTTTATTTGCCAGTGACGATGCATTTTTACATATTTATTCTTTAGTTTCTTTCAAACTGAGGTCCTATTAAAATGATATGATAGAATCATTTACAGGGTTATCAGGGACCTATCAAACACACAGGCACCTGCCAGCTGTGCAGTTAGCATACACGCCACTTCCTTTTTCTGTTTTCGGAAGAACAAAACCATGACGTGTTTCAAACTTGACTGTATTAACGTGTGACTAAGCAGGGAAAACATTTCCAGTTTACATGGAGAAATTAGCAAATATAGTCAGGGGCACAGGTTGGCTTTTCTGTACTTGATTTGGGGAGCCACACACAAGCTTCCCCTTTGGTGGGAACTGATAGCTGCCCACTGTAAGGGTTTGTCCTTGAAACAAGAGTCCTGGCATCAAAGACAGAAGGAAGGAAGGATGAAATATCTGGGAGAATAATTTTCTCTCAGGAAGTGACTTTGAAATTACTGTTTGCTGAAGGCCTAACACAACAAAGCCACATGGTGCACGCCAAGGATTTGTAGGTAAACCAACAGTGTGTCTTGTTGCAAAGAAGGCTAATGGCATACTGGGCTGCACTAGTAGGAATGCTGCCAGTACACTGAGGAAAATTCTTCCTCTCTATTCAGCACTGGTGAAGCCGCATCTGGAGTACTGTGTCCAATTTTGGGCCCCACCCCTACAGAAAGGATGTGGGCAAATTGGAGAGTCCAGGGTAGGGCAATGAAAATGGTGAGGGGGTTGGGCAACATGACTTCTGAGGAGAGGCTGAGGGAACTGGGCTTATTTAGTCTGAGAGGAGAAGACTGAGTGGGGATTTGATAGCAGCCTTCATCTACCTGAAGGGGGTTTCCAAAGAGGATGGAGCTGGACTGTTGTCAGTGGTGGCAGATGACAGAACAAGGAGCAACGGTCTCAAGTTGTAGCAAGGGAAGTTTAGGTTAGTTTTTCCTACTATCTTTCTCCCTATGGGGGTTGCAAAGCACTGGAACAGGTTACCCAGGGAGGCTGCGGAATCTGCATCCTCGGAGGTTTTGAAGACCGGGCTAGACAAAGCCTTGGCTGGGATGATCTCACTGGGGACGTTCCTGCCTTGAGGTGGGGGTTGGACTAGATCAACATGTCTCCACTCATGGGTCACAACACAAAAGTGGCTTGCAAGAATATAAGAAGGGGTTGCAAACAAACTTTAAAAATAGATTCTCCTTAAAGAAGGAAAAGGCTTTCCAGCCTGCAATGGGGCTGCTTGTGCCCCTCCTGCCTCACACACTGGGGTGGGGGCAGCAGGTCAGGAGTGGGGGGCACTGGGCCAGGACTGGCCATTGATGTTTACAAATGGGTCCTGATACAAAAAAGGTTGAGAATCACCGAAAGTCCCTTCCAACCCTCATTTTCTACAGTTCTCACAGAGGGGGTCCAGTGGCACCCTGGGCATCCTTCAGGGTGCCAGGCAAACTGAGGTGGGCAGTGGTGATGCCCCAGATGAAGCCAAAGGTTTCTAACAGGAGTCCACGGCGCGGAGCATCCCGCCCTGGGGGCGCTCCTCCTCAGCAACAGTAAAAATGGCTTTCGGGTTTTTTCCACAGCCAGGAAACCGGGGTGGGGGCCGGAGTGCAGACCCCGGCGGGGCAGGTCGAGCGCAGGTTCCCGCCGCGGCCCGACCCCC
>NW_005841847.1:4930620-4933397 GCF_000455745.1 Alligator sinensis | reverse complement strand
GGGGCTTGGCAGCGCTGCGCCACAGCGGGCCCGGGATGCTGCGCCGACCTTGTAGCCGCCCACCATTGCGGGCTTCGGGGCGGCCCCGAAACCCCGCCCGAGACAACGGGGAGGCTCCGGCGCCTGCAGACACCCCGCTTCAGCCGGGCGCCTCTGGCCGGGGTTGGGGGCTCTCCTTGCCTGCGCCCGGGAACCCGCGCTGCCCGCGGGCTATCCGAGGCCCCTCCACAAGCGTATGAGAAGGTGGGCTCAGCTCTTCCCCTTCCCCTGGAGCTGAAGGCAAGAACAAAGGAGCTAAATTTACCCGCGTCCACCTATGGGCACAGACGGCTCTCCTGGGCAGGGCATGCTTTTGCGCTCTTGCTGTCAACGTGGAGGTTGCCTCCCATCTGTCGCTGTAATATGTGGGCCTCATGAAAGAGGAGAGATGCTGTATGTAAAAACAAAAAACACCCTGCTTTTCCCTTAGGTCAGTGGTTCTCAACCCTTTTTGTACCAGGACCAATTTGTAAATGTCAATAGCCAGTCCCAACCCAGTGCTCCTGACCCCCAGGGCGGTGGGGCAGGGGAGGCAGTGGGGCCCAAGCAGCCTGGCGCTCGGCCACCCTGCAGGAGGGAAGCCACGGTTCCCCACTTTTTTCGCCTGTAAAGGAGAATCCATTTTTAAAGTTTGTTCCCAACCCTTTCATATATTCTTGCAATGCACTTTTGTGTTGCAACCCATTGGTTGAGAAACGTTGGTTTAGGTGGCCCAGAAGGACAACTGAAATCATGCCCATAATCAACAGCCCTTTGCCTGCCTCCCCTCGGGTTTGACCCTGCCGCATATCATTAGATTATGCAGCTTGCCACCGTGCACATGTTGCTCGCAGGCATTTCTACTAACCTATTTTTTCAACTGATTAGTAAGTGACTGCTGCTTTGTGGTGCTTCATTCATCTTTTGTTCTTTGATACTGTTGGAGAGGCAACATGCTGCCGACCTTTCATTGTGCCGAAATGAAAACTCTGGCTGTAGTTTTTCAAAAATCTTTGATTAAATAATTTCCAACGTGGAAAAGATGCTCTGTATTCTCAATGACCTCTCTCAAGTCAGTAATGTTTTTAGTGGAAAAATATATATTCAGAAGAGAACTTCATGCCATAGGCCCAGACTTCACAACCCTTTGGTTGACTGAGTAAATTTCAGCTGGCATAGAAGACCAAATACACAATATCAAGAAGAGGCCAAACTCAGACTGTGGCCTGTTTGTTTTGCTCCCAAAATAAATTGGAAAAACTTCACTGGAACCCAGGAATCATTGGGCCCAATTGGGACAAGATAGTTGGTGACACTTCACTGAGATGCAGCTTCACTGACTTCAGAGGAATCAAGTGGGTCTGAATGTGATTCTAAATTTTACTTTCTTTAAAAAAAAAAAAACGTGAGAAGGAGCACTCGCCTGAATCATTATTTACCAGATGCAGCATGTGCCACCGCTGCATCTTCTCTTCTGTACGGTAGGACTAGGGGTGATGTGGTTGATACCTAGGACATTCAAAACCGTAGAGAGGCTGGTGATGGCTGGGTTATAAAGGGTCTGACTCAGAAGTTCTGGAGTCTAAGTGGAGAGGACTGTTTTCCCATGTTTCTTTCAGAAATCCTCTGTAGAATGCCATAGGGTATGGAGGATCACTTCAAACTTACCTTTTCACGAGGACACTAATGCATGAAGGAGGAGGAGAAACCATTTAAAGGGATTGCTTCCTTACTTGTCCAGCCTGGCCTTGTACTTTTATTCCACTACTAGAGAATTGCCTGTCAAGAATGATGGGGGGCCAGCGGATGGAGCGCCACCACCCTGTGCTGCTGCCACTTCCCAGGAGCCGGGGAGGGGGGGAAGCTGGCATGCCACCACCCCGCGCTACTGCTGCTCTATGTCTAGCCACGCCCTCCCCTGCTCTGCGTCCGGCCCTGCGCCCCCGCTGCCACCCACCACCCCGTGCTACCACTACTCCGCATCCAGCTGCATGCAACCCAGCTCCCCACCTCTGCTTTCACCTGGCCCGCTCCACTGGAGCCACAACCCACCCATCATTCTTGACGCAGCACTGAGGAGAGCCACACCCCCAAAAGCATTACAGACAGACAGACTAAGCCCTTATATATAGAACTAGCCAATTGCCCGTCAAGAACGATGGGGGGGGGGGGGGCTGGGATGGAGTGTTGCCACCTAACGCCCCATCTGCTGCTATTCTGCCTCTTGCAGGGAGTGGGGTTGGAGAGCCAAGGCCAGCCTCGGCTCCACCACCCTCTCCCGCCCTCGGCGCAGCTTCAGAATCGTTGTGGCGCTCCCCCACACATGGAGCACTCTGATTGGGTGTTTCTGTCAGCCAGTCAGAGTGCAAATGAAGCGTTATGGACAGACAGACTTAGGCTTTTATAATATTAAAAGTTTTCCAGCAGGAAGAGTGGTGACTGGGCAGCACTGGGACCTTCTGCGTTTCCACATTTTCACTAACTTGCAGTGGTTTTGCCTCTTCCTCCATATTAGGGGGCCTAGCACATTAAGCCTAAATAAATATGATCTTTAAAAATACACATCGTATACTTAGACTTCAGGAAGGCCTTCGATACGGTATCCCACCCCATACTGGTGAACAAGTTAAGAGGCTGTGACTTGGATGACTACACAGTCCGGTGGGTGGCGAATTGGCTGGAGGGTCGCACCCAGAGAGTCGTGGTAGATGGGTCGGTTTCGACCTGGAAGGGTGTGGGCAGTGGGGTCCCGCAGGGCT
>NW_005841847.1:4885435-4929848 GCF_000455745.1 Alligator sinensis | reverse complement strand
CTGCTTATGCAGGGGGTTGGACTCGATGATCTATTGAGGTCCCTTCCGACCCTAACATCTGTGAATCTATGAATCTACATGCAGGAAAAACGTTGGTTTTAGTTAAAAGAGTGAATATTATTATTGTGTTTAAGAGGAATCCATACCACAAATCAATTTCAGCCTAGATTAATCAATTTTATGGAAAGCACTTCTGGTCTAAGGGGTCACATGGAGTAGGCCCTGAATTGTGGAAAGATTTAACTATTCTGAATATAAATGGTAAACTAAAGTTATATTTACAGGTAGTGTTGCATTATTATAACCTAAATCCAAAACAGGAAGTTTGAACAGCTAATCTTCTTTGTAACCATAACAGTTTGTTTTAACTCCTAAGTATTTTACAAGTATTATACAGTGAGGTTGGCAGATAAATATCATTGTTCCAATTTTATACATGCAGAAACTGCAATAAAGATGGTCGGAGGAACTGCATAAAACCAATGGAGGTATAAAGATCTCCCTCCCTAAGAGTCTTTTGAACATTCAGGACCAAATAAAATTTCAAATAACTCTTTAAAAAGTTGTTCGTTTGTGGAATCCTTTTGCTGTGTTTTGCATAAAGCATTTTTCTATAATATCAAAACAAATTTATACTGAAATATATTTCACCTTTTCTTTTTGCATCATCGTTAAGTAAGTTGCCAAAAGTCAAGCAATGAGTCAGTAGATGAGTCAGAATTGAACTTTTTCAATCCCTTATTTACAGTTCTGTTCACAACCTGGTAGACCATGGGTTCTTAATCTAGCTAGGAGCTTGTAACCAGAATTTAGAAGAATGTGATTACCCTGCATGTCATTATGGCTGGATAGAATAGAGAGTTCCAAAAATAATGAGGCTTCCTGATACTACTTACTCTTGCAACATAGGGTCACAGTGTAACAAAGGTAAAGAACCTCTACATTAGTCTTCATTTCTCTGTCTTTATACAGTATTGTCTTTTAATGTCTGTTTCCAAACTTCACTATCGTGTCCTTTATCAACAGTCTCTTTCAAAGGAGGTTGGCTTTTGACATGATACCCTGTTTTTAAGACCCATTGTGGTATTTGCCTTTTAAATGAATATTTAATTTACACATTTTCAAACTCATTGTTTCATTATTTATGTCCTTGTACTCCTGTGGGTCATATTGCTATTCCCTGCAAAGAATACTCAAAGGTATGAGCAAAGACAGGGCACATATCACATCTCAGTCTTGGCAGAAAGCAAGCAGTTTGTGTGAAACACAAAGCTCTGGATTCTGATTGCTTTAATAAGCTGCAGAGAGCAGTTTGAGGCAGGTCTGTTATATGTATGAACAGAAAATTAAATCAGATTTCAGCTTTTAAGCAAATTATCTTGAATGCCATAGTTAAAACATAGTTAATTGTATCTGGGAAATTTACCATGTTAAAAGACAATTGGATTACTGGGAGTTCCACAGTGAATTTATGCAAAGCTATGTGAGGAAAATCCTGAGCAGAAGTGAAAGAATATTACTGAAGCTCACAACTGCCCTCACATACTTCTCAGATACCTGATACTTTTGAACAGGCAGAATTCTGACACCTTATGAATGGTGCCAGTTGAGGAAAAAGTCTATAAAGGTTAGATTCGGGTAAAAGATACCATAGGCATGAAGCAATTGCCATTACCTCTTTTTCTTGTGGCATTAATGTAAGAAGTGCCAGGTTTGAGAGAGAGAAATTGTCTAGAATGTCATCATATACAAGTACTACTAGAACAAGCAGATAAATGTGACTGGACTCTCCATCTCATGGTCTGTTCAGATATCCAACTTTTCAAATGGATTAAGCCTATTACTAGCGCTAGAGCAATGAAGGCCAACCTTTTTCTCAGATGTGCCACAAACTGGCCCTGTACCCTTCCCAAGTACCACTCTGGTCCTCTGTTGCCCAACCTCCTGCTCTGCTTCCTGCTCCCTACGTCTGTGCTGTAGCATCCAGGAGGCTGGGATTTCAGGGATTCTGTTAGAATGATTGACCTTTCAGGAGTGGGGTAAAGAAAATGCATCAAGTTCTTTGAAAGCTTTTTTCAATAGTCTGTGAGGTTGAAAACAATGCTAAAAAATGCATTATATCTGACTTCTCATAATCCCTTTCCATAAATTTCAAGGCGAAGGTATTGTACTACTATATAAGTAATGTAGGGTAAATAAATTATATGTACAGTAAAAGCTCTGTATCTGGCATCCCCCGGGAATGGGGGATGCCAGGTAACAAAATATACCGGTTAATTGAGTGTCCCGAACAGGCATCCTTGACTGTTCGGGCCACTGCTTCTCCTGCCGCATCCTGGGTGTCACTGACCCTTCTGTGGGACAGGGAGGCAGGCCCCGCGCAGCCAGTTACGGCCCTGGGCCATGGGGGCTTGGAGAAACTGGACATGCCACAGTGGGCACTTCCGGTTTCACTTTACCTTACAAGCTGGCATGCCGGTTAACGATTCTGTTCTTTTCTAGGGTTAAGGGATGAAGGTGAGAATATAGGTAATGATTGAAATTGGAATTAATTCAGTTACTGATCAGATAATTGGCTGTAGCTGTATAGCTTTTTAAAAATTTAAATAGTAAGAATTAAATATTAGGCCAAGTCAGTGCTTGGGACTTTTGCTTGCTTAGCAACATTGGGCAAAGGTTTCATATTTTTTATTCCAACATTTTTTATGTTGGCAAAAGCCATAGTGTGGACACAGTTATGCAGACATAAAAGTATTTTTGCCAGTACAGCTTATTTCACTGCCAGAACTCACATGAGTTACACTAGCAAAGCATTTTGTTAGTATAGCAAATAAAAGCTGTACCTATCAAGAGTGTTTTGCTGTTATTGCTATTCTAGCAATATTTTTACATTTAGACTAGTCTATATTTAAAAAAGAAAGAAAGTTTTGGAGCTTTCTTCAAAGCATAGTAATGCTATCCACTTACCTAGCATTTCAACTGCGGACCTCTAAGCACCTAATAAAGCTGGGGTTGTGTTATTTTAATCCTTTTTTAAAACCGATGAAAATACTAAATATTAGTTAGATGCACTCTTCCCAAAGACTCACAGTGAATTAACAGTAGTCAGGATAATAGTCCAAGTTTCCAAGTGCCCAGGTTTCTATGTAAATCTCTAGACCCCGGTGGCTTATAATCAAGCTTAGGAAATTCTCTTGTTTGAGAAGTTATATGCATTGTTCTGATGAATGAAATATTCCTTTATCTGAAATGTAGTGAAAAACTTTTTCTTGTTACTTGGGTCATTTTGTTGATGTTAATAGCCGACTATTATCTTATCAAAAAATGAACTGCTAATGAACTGCTAAAATGAACACTGTGTGTTCTGAAAAGCATTAGGATGCTGAAGGGAAATAGAAAATCCTGGCTCCATTCACTTCAGAGTGAACGGTAAATCTTCCATTGACTTCAGTGGGGCAGGACTGCATAAAAGTGGATATAACAACATGTTCATAGTATCTAAGCTTCCATTAACACAGGTTCTAGGTTTTTCTATTGCCAAGAGAATCTTGAAAAGAAATCGGCTCACTTGTCTTCTGTTTATCCAGCTTTGCAGCTCTCAGCTGAGCATTAGCAAAAGCAAGGGGTGTGAGCTATACCTGGGTGAGCTGTGAACTCTGCCTTTGACTCGCTTCTAAGAAGTGTTAATTTCTGCACTTCAGTTTGAGAATATTAAGCACTAACCTTATGATGTGTAGGGGCAGCTCTGGAAATTCTTCAATAGAAGTAATATGCGCTATGCATATAACAAGTGCTTCCAGAACTGGGCTCCATGAAAAGCTTGCACTAATTTAATTTAGATTTCAGATTTTAAACTAATTTAGTTAAATCCATGCAAACCTTTGTGTAGAGACTCTTTTCAATTTCAGAGTAGTTCATTTTATTTCAGGAGCGTAGGAATGGAAAAGGCCTCCTACGTCAAACCTAATCCCCTACAGACACTGCGTCATAGAACCCCATTCATAAAGTAATCAAGCTGCATCTCCAAAGGAGCAAGGTTTTTGCTCCCACTGCTCCACATGGAAGCCTATTTCAGAACCCCACTACTTTATTGGTTAGAAACCTTATTTTAACAATCAGCCTAAATGTATTTGTAGCCCATTTATGCCAGGAGGGCTGGCAGCGTGGCATGTTACAGACTAACTTGTTCAGAGACCAACAAGCTTTTGTAGGCAGCATACTTCACCAGTTGCTATGAATGGACTTGCAGAGAGCCAGAGCAGTAAGTAGAAAGGAGTAAAGTCATTTTTATACAATGGATAGGGAAAGGGGGAAGAAAGAAGGGGATGCTACAGAGAGGTGAAGGTGGGTTGAAGAGATTAAAAGGGATAAACGAAGACATTATTCTGAGTGCTTGAACCAGTTCTGAGGCTCTGAATGCCTGGCTCCCCCAGTATCTTGAGTCTTGATCAAGATTCCTCTGTTGTCCCCTGGCTGACTGGCAAACATTAAGGTGTGGGAACAGGAATCGAAAATATTGTAGCCTAGGCTAGAAATTTGCAAGAACCGTTTCTGAAACCCTTCCCCATGTGTATAGGTTGTGGTTCAGCTGATTTACAGACTTCTTTGATTCTTTGAAATGCATGAGGTAATCTGGAAATTTTGACTCTGCCCAAGTATAGTCTTTCAAGTGACCTGTATCTCTGATGAGGACTCATGTTTTATGGGATTGGATTCATCTAATTTTCCCTAGTTATTTTTGGTTATCACAAGTGAAGCATCTTCCAGTGTAGGGGAGAATTTATTTCTTACAATGAATGGTTTAAAAATTGCTTGATTGAAGAGAGAGCCTGCCCATGTGTTGAAGGATTGTGTTTCTTTTGTTTACATCATGCTTCAGATTATAATCTTCATTTAATGAAATTGTTAATCAGTGGCATTTTTCTGTCTGATTAACTAGTTACAGATATTGACATATTTAAATAACTGGAATTTAACTGCTTGGGAAAAGGAGAACTAGAATTACTTGTAATCCTGAATTGCCTCCACTTGGCATCAGCGTAGATTCTTGTAATCAAAGTTATAAGTGCTGAGACATTTTATATTTGTAAGTAGGAAAGAGACAATATAAAGAAACATAGAATGCCAAGCTTGAACTAACAGAACATTTTTATTCCTTGGCTGTTGGGGTATAAACTTGGTCTGTGATGTTGGTATTGCAAATTTGTTCACCATTTTATAAATGTGAGTGGTCTGAAATATCCACTTGAAAGTACTGGCAAAAAATTGGTTGCATTGTGGAGTTCTAATTAATGTGTGAGAGAATTTTACTCCATCTTTGATTCTTAGAAATGCATGATATGATCTCTGGAAATTATTGACTCAGCCTAAGTATAATCTTTCAAGTGACCTGTATCCCTAATGAGATTTAAGATTTAATTGGTAAGAGGCTCCTTTTTGATTGGTAGTTGTTTGACAGCATTGGTACAAGGGTTTCATTTATTTCAGTACTGTGTGTTGTTGATAATGCACATCTCGTTTCTCTTCCTGAATTTTAGGTTTGTCCAGTTCATATTGTGACTGCCACGTATATTCAGAATACCAACTGGGCTGTAATATTAGGATATTACAGTTTCTAAGCTAGGATGCCTTTCAAAAACGGGGTGGAATTAACTGAGTTGCAGAATATGAAGGTCCCTGAAGATGATAACATCAGCAATGATTCAAATGATTTTACAGAGGTAGAAAATGGCCAGATAAATAGGTGAGTATTTTTCCACTGATACTGTCTGTCCTGTGAAACACACTGTTTAAAAACAGTATTCTAATTTTCAGTATAGGTCTTAAATTATTCATTACCAAGTCATGCTCCATTTGAAGATGTAATTTGAATTTCATATGTGACATCTGTTGGGCAAAGGCGGCAACAGCAGATAAAGCAAACAGTAACAATTTATTCATCCTTTTGAATCTTTCAAATGAGTCCAATAAAATGCATAAACATATAGTACATCAAAAAGCCAACATTTCAGAATGTCTGCTTCTACTGTGCAGAAATAATAACAATAATAATAATTAGAACAAGACACATTTGAGCAAAGATTTTCATTGTCATTTATTCCACAAATGGAGGATTGTAACCTTACTGGCCATGTCCATGTAGTATAGACTTCTGTGAATTTGTAACTTGCATTAATAAGAATAAATGTAGATTCAGGTTATATTTTTAAAAGTACAAGTGGGAATATATCCAAAACCATTACTACTAAGATTATAATAGGAAAAATCCTAATAGATTATGTATTTTAGAAAATTCAACAGAGATTTACATCTAAAGCTTGTATTTAAATTTCAAAAAATATATTCTCTTTTGAGTAATGAAAGTAAAATATCCTTGCATAATTACATTATTATTATTATTATTGAAATTGGCTCTAAAATAATTTAAAGGGTTTATTATTTTAATAAAGATGAATAATGCCATGTCCTTCATAATTATTGCAAAGTACTATAGAGAGGTATTCAGTTGCATTTTTAACAGAAGCTGAACTTATTGAAGGTTTTTACCTTTATCCTGCTCAGTGATTTTTCTGCTGCAAAGAGCTAGCTTCCTGCGAAACTTTCATTCAGATTTGAAAAACAGAAGCAAGGGTACCTAAACCAAAGCCAGCCCTCATCCCCTGCTCTTCCTGCATGGGACCAGATGACCTTTGGCATCTAGGCTAGTGATTTTAGTTAATGTCCCAATGTAAATATTACATTGAGTGCTACTTAATAGTACCAGTTTAGGATGCCACCCAGAGGCAAGGCGATCCAGGCTAGCCTTTACTCCTGAACATAGATAGCACTTGCTATCATGAGCAGTTGTATTGACAGATTATGAGTAGCAAATGTTTTGATGGACTTCTAGGCTGTGTCGACACATGTAGGCACATGTGGTTTTGTGATGCCACAAACCGCACGTGTTGAACATTAAACCATGTGTACCACTGCTGATTTGCGGTGTTGGGGCAAAACTTGCTACTGGGATTCCCGCACTGAGGCACATGGAAACAGAGCAGAAGGCAACCATGGGCTTTAGTTTAAAAATATAGATCTTTGATTTAAAAATGCAGAATTATAGCCTGCAGTAACGTTTGATGTGCTGAAGTAATACACAGTTTAATTTGGAGCTTATTACATATAGGTAAATTAGAACTGTATGTCCCCAGCCTGCAGATGTTAGTTCATCTAACACCTTCAGACTGTGTGAAACTCTAGGGTGTATCTACACATTGCCCTACAGCAATGTAGTGATGCGTTATGTTGCTATATGGCGCGGTACAGAGATGTAGTGATCATGTGAATCTACACGTGATCAGCAGCTATGTGGCTGTAGGGGTGCGCTCTCCCATTTTAGCATGCTGCTATGGCGACATAGCAAGAAAATCTAACCATGTGCTGTGCAGTATGGGAGGTTACTGTGCTGTGCTTTAGTACTTCCAAGAGGAATTACTAAAGCACAGCAACGTATAGACATGCCCATAGTGAGGTTTTTAAGTCAAATCGTGCTCTTTGTTTGTTTTGCTTGCGTGTTATATTAAATAATGGCTGCTTGAATTTACCTAAAACAAAAGGGATCTTTCAAAGAGGATTAAATAACAGTTAAAAATCAAATATTCAGAATAACTGATGCAAAAGCTAGAGTCCAGAGACCCATCTGTAAGCTATCAAAGAGGTTAGGAGCCTCACTTTACACAGGCCTACAGAAGCTAAACCACCACGACAAGATTTACACAATCCAAAAGATTTCATCAGAGAACGGAAGTAGGAGAAAATTACTGTAAGAGTTGTGCTCGTAACTCTAGAGTGGTGGACCCCAAAGGCAGCGGACAGGCGCCTCTATCCTGATAGCAAGAGACTGTGCAGAAAGAAAAATAAAATAGTGCGAATGAGGTCTAAGGAAGAGGGCTATATCACCCTGAAGAGCAGTTCTCTTGCTACTTTCCTGTGCTAACTAACAGTGAGCTAACTTCTTGGATTTACTAGGACCCTTTGTTATAAATCCAGTGGCCAGATTTTTGGCTAAAGCCACAGAGTATGGAGTGCAGCTCAAGATAGAGTTGTGCAGCCCTGCAACTTTGACCTGGGTAATTCAGTGCCAATTCCACCCACTTAACTCCAGTTATTATTAGGCACCTACTTAAATCACCGTTTTGGGATTTTTGTGGAAACCACGAAAAACGGTGGTTTCCACAATCACCGCCAAAAATGGCGTTTCCCATGATTTTGCACAAAATGGCATGGGGGGGTGGGGAGGGAAACTTACCAGAATACAAAGAAAGTGCTACAATCCCTGCAGCCATAGACCACGTGATTAGAGAGGCTGAGGTAGCGCCATTGGCTCAGTGAAGCCGCCAGTCTGGAAAGCTAAAAGGTTTCGGCACCATCTTTTAAGACGTCAGATGCAGTGGTGCAGTCTGAAGATGAGTGATTGGCGTCTTGGCCAATCAACAGCAAGGGGAGGGTCCACTGGAGCCCTTCAGCCAGTTTGTGGGGGGGGGCTCACCACAAAATTGGCTTGTGGCCCTTGAAATTCCCGTCATCTCATTGCGATTTGGGTAGGTCCCTAGTTATTATTGGCTTCATTAGCACCACAGCCAGGCCCTTATTCCTCAGCTTCAACCATGTTAGGAGAAGGGAGTTTGGGTCACTGTAGGATACTAGAGCAAGCATGCTGAACCCATCCTGGGCCCTGAGCCAGGGCCAGACCATGGGGCTTCTACCAGGGCAGATCTGCAGGACCAGTAGTTGGTAACAGGGACAGCAATGGCTTTGCAGTTCTGGGGGTGGGGGCAGCAGGGATCTGGAAGGAATGAGGATGTTTGGTATTGGCAGGGCCAAATAGTAGTAGGGTCAGGGGTGAGGGTCTCACACAGCCCTTGCTTACCCCCCTGCTGCCGATGGCTATGTCTAGCAGGGCATGGGGGCCCCAACTTTTGTAACAGACCACATTCCCAACTTCTAGTAGCCCAGCAGGCTGGATGGAACAACACTGCAGGCCAAGTACAGCCCAAAGGCTGTGTTTGACAGCCCTGCACTAGAAGGTGAGCCTCAATAATATAAGCTTCTTGCGTTGTACTGGCTTTGTGGTTAAGATCCTGGCTGCTACAACTTTTCCCTGCTTCTACCTACACTCCATCTGCAGTACAGGTGTTGTTCGTAGCTGCCTGTTGCAGCTCCTCACTGCCCTGCTGTGGGTGCAGACAAAGTCCCCACCTGTAGGAACACTGCCGACATGCCAACAAAGCTATATGCTCTAGTTGCTGACCTCCATTTTAAACAGCAATGAATTGGACCTCCTTTTACATATCCAATATCTGTTTATAAAAGTGAAATATATATTAGAACGTTATACATCCTCTTGCTAGGTAACATGTTCTCTCATTTCTTTTTAGCAAGTTTATTTCAGACCGGGAAAGCAGGAGAAGTCTGACAAACAGCCACTTGGAAAAAAAGAAGTGCGATGAATATGTAAGTCTCTTTCTCAGACTCTCAGTAAACTGTATATTGTGCATATTTGAAGCATTTCACCTTGGTGATAAGAGGGATCTGGGTTTTCTGTTTCCCATGGAAAAACAGGGAAAAAATGTAACTTCCCCTTTTATCTGAGGAAAAATGTGGATTTTTCATTTTCATGGAGAAACATGCAGATTTTGCACTTTTGTAAAGAGGTCTGCAGGTTGGCAGAGTTGCAGCCTGCAAAGGGATGTGGGGAGCAGGAAGAAGACGGTCAGGCAGGGGACACCACATGGCTGCCAGGCAGCCTGAGAGCAGCTCCTATAGGTAAGTCTGGCACTGGTGGGGGGAGGAAAGGAAGAGAGGAAAGTGGGGGACTGAGGCCCCTATAGAGAGGGAGGGAGGGAGTTGGGCAGGGCTGGGGCTGCTGCTGCGTTCTGCTACACTGCAGGGGGCTGGGGACCTAGGTGTTTGGCCTCGTAGCCCCATAGCCCTGGCAGCTGGTGGCCCCCTCTGGCAGGGCTAGGAGGACTAGGGGGGTAGGGAGTGAGGGGCCTGGACCTGCATCATGGGTGAGCTAAGAAGGCAGGGGGAGCTCTGATTTTTTTCCATGATAAAAAACCCAAAATCAAATACCAAAATGTTATAGTATTTAGAATGTATTTGATCATAATGATTGAGGTACTGGTAGGCTTCGAAATTGCTTTAAAATGGTAAATGTATCAATAAAACATTGTGTTTAGTTGATACCTATATATATTACAC
The DNA here is from genome assembly GCF_000455745.1 of Alligator sinensis. Lineage (NCBI taxonomy): Eukaryota > Metazoa > Chordata > Crocodylia > Alligatoridae > Alligator > Alligator sinensis. The sequence goes on along the minus strand of NW_005841847.1, from coordinate 4,919,606 downwards.
ACACGCACACACACATACAGTAGTGTTTCATTTGAATTGCAGATTTTGAGTTTTTAATCAGAGAATGTGATTTTTTTTAAATCAGAGAAAACCAGGATTCCTGGTTTTGAGAGATGCTGGACCTACAATTCCAGCTGAAACTACTGGGAGCAGCATATTCTTAGCACTTTTGAAAATCAGGTCCTGTTGTCTTAATTCAAACAAGAATTAATTCAAGGCAATGCTATGACTTTTGTTATGCAGCAGGTCAGACCAGGTTATTATGAAGGTTCCTCCTGGCCTTGTAATCTATCAGTCTGTGTTTAACATGTGCTGCAGACTTAGTGGAAATACTGAAAACATATAAGGGATGTATTTGACTCCAGAGGTTATGTCCGTTTGTCCCTTGCATAAGACAGCAATCACAAAGTGCTTGTAAAAAAATTCAGTATGTTTTATTCTCTTTCAAATCTTGTACTGCATTTTTATATTGTAATATACTAAAAATGATTATTTGTATTTACTATAGCAAGTATTAGTATTTGTATTTACTATAACCGTTATACAAATAATTAGTATTTGTATTTACTATAGCAAGACTTGGAATTCAAAGTATAAATGCACTCTACAATGTACACTAAGTTGTTTCTCATCTGTACTTTTTTTTCTTTGTCTAGATTCCAGGAACAACCTCACTGGGAATGTCCGTCTTTAATCTCAGCAATGCCATTATGGGCAGTGGGATTTTAGGCCTTGCCTTTGCATTGGCCAACACAGGAATCCTCCTTTTTCTGTAAGCATTCATGCACTGTACAGCAGAACTGAGCACATTTTCACTTTGAGTACAGAATATTTGTATTGAGAGTAAGTGAGATTGTTTCTGGCCATTCATGGTTCAGTGTGCTGGATTACCTAAGTAAATGGAGTACAGAAGTGCTGGCTTCCCGGACAGTAGGTGATACTCAGACTACTGATTGAGGTATCTAAACATGGATTTAACAATCTAAGTTTAGATGCCCAGAAATTCAGAAATGAATGTATCACAGTTGTGAATACAAAGACAAGGGGTGTAATCCTGGAACTAGTAGGAGTTTTGCCATTGATCGTAGTGCTACCAAGATTTCAACCAGGTTCTACAAGTTAAATATGTACTGAAAATAACAGTTTTGCACATTAGTTATGATAAAATAGTGTCTACTTTTTACACATTCAGTGATTTACAGATCTGTAACTCTCATCAGAAAGTGGTACCTCATGGCAGTACCTCTTATAACTAAGGGAGCAGAACTAGTCCATGTTATATTTGATTTACCATATATTCATCCCATTTCCGCCCCCACCCTAGAAAATGCAATCTAAACAAGTATGTACCAAATGACAGCATACAAAGTAGAAAGCCCTAGGGGAAAGTTAGTAAATTAGATTAATTCCCTGCTTAATCTGCAATCCATTAGGCCCTCTCAGTCTGGGTGCAGTCTCACTCCTTTTCTCTATCTATGCTCTGGGTCAGATGTCCAGCAGTGAAGTCCTTATTAAGATGGATGGTTGGGTTATGTTTATGTATTTTAAAATTGTGAACTGTTAGATGTCAACTATTAAGAATTCAATGCTTTTCCCAAAGAAATCAGTGAAAGTTTTGCCTTTGCTGGGAGCAGCATCAAGAATCCAGATGCCTATTGATTACATAGCACAAAGCTGTTCTAAAAAACAGTTCAAATTAAAATCCTTCAGCACATGTGTAATGTAATAATACTGCCTTACAAAAGAAGGATACGTGCAGTTTGCACAAAGAGTCCATGATGGGACCTATGTTGAAAAACCCCATCCAAAGAGAAGCACTAAGAGAGAGACTGTCTCTTTCGAGGGTTATACTCAGCATCTTCTATAAGGTTCCACTGGTTGATGTGGAAAGCATAACTGTGACCAGTGGTTTTACTTAACTCTAGCTCTGTAAGAGCGATTTATTTATTGACGAAGGTAGGGAGTCAGTAAACCCTGCTCATAGTATCAGTTCTTTGAATGAGCCATGCAGAGTGACAGAAGAGACTTCTTTGGTATAACCCCTAGTGGCAAAGCAAATTACAGTCCAGCCCAAACCACAGTTTTTGCCCTAAAGCCTGCTTAAAGAACAGCAGGAGGGATAAAGCTGAGAAAGCTAAATTGTTCAAATGCACATCATGAAAATAAAAGATTTGGTTTTGAATTATGAGAATTAAAACACAAGTCATTTCAGTGTGCCATGCCAAGGGCCTAAGAACTGAAACAAATTAGAGCTGAGGCTTCATTATAAAAAGAAATGTGGAGTGGAGTAAATGTGGAGTAAATGTGGAGCTTTAAACTAGACTCGCCGGGGGAGGGGGCTGCAGGAAGACGAGGAGACGCCATCAGGGCAAGGGGTGCAAAGGTAAGTAATGAGGGTCCTGATGGTCTGCCTAAATCAGCATGTGCATGCTGGTTTTGTCATTTGGATATTTGCATTGTAGGTATTTGCACAAGTGAATATTAAATTTGGTGGCATCACTTCTATAAGTTTGGTCAGACTTTCAGGTAACTACATGTAACCACATATAAAAAGTTACTTGTATGTAGTATACTATAGTTACTTTTTCTTCCTGTACATTACCTCTTCACTTAAAGCCATGTTCCTTATTCTGGCATGCCTGTGGGTATCAGGGGGGGGGGTGGGACTTTATGTCAAGGAGCACTACACATCCTCTGCCAGCAGTATGGGGTCAGGGGAAGGGCGAGCTGAAGTGCTCTGGGTCAAGATCCAGGGGGGGCAAGGCGAGAGGGATTTGACGGTGGGGGTCTATTACAGACCCCCCAATCAGGAGGAGGAGCTGGACAGGGAATTTTCAGGCCAGCTTGCGGAGACACTAAAAGCAAGGGATGTAGTTGTCATGGGCGATTTTAATTACCCGGACATCTGCTGGGAGGAGCAGTCAGCCGGGACGGACCGCTCCAGGAGGTTCTTGGCCGAGTTGCAGGACCTCCACTTGATTCAGGAGGTGCACAGTCCCACCAGAGGAGATGCTCTGCTGGACCTGGTCCTGGCCGCAGGCGACGACCTGGTAAGAGGCCTCCAGGTTCTTGACCACCTGGGCAATAGTGATCATCGCGTGCTGGAATTCACCATCCAGCGTAGAGTGTCAAGGGCCCGCAGCAAGGTGGTGGCCCTAGACTTCAGGAGGGCCAACTTCAGTGAGATGAGGAGATTAGTGGGAGAGGAACTGGGGTCCTTGAGGGCAGAGGAACTCAGCGTCCAAGAGGAGTGGTCGTTCCTTAAGGAAACGATACTCGGGGCCCAAGGGGTGTCCATCCCGACAAGAAGCAAGGCGGGCAGGAGTGTCCAAAAGCCCCCCTGGCTCACCAAGGGTGTCCGGGAATGCCTGCTTGCCAAAAGGGTGGCGTACGCCCGGTGGAAGGGGGGTGTAATCTCCAAAGAGGAGTATACCTCCTCTGCTCGGGCCTGCAGGCGGGCTGTTAGGAAGGCCAAGGCGGAGATAGAGCTCGGATTAGCGTCCAGGATTAAGGATAACAAAAAGTCCTTTTTCAAATATATTGGGAGGATGAAGAAGGCGCCGGGTAATGTGGGGCCCCTGCAGGATATGCGGGGCAATCTGGTGGTTGCGTCAGAGGATAAAGCGGACCTCTTTAACCAATTCTTCACCTCCGTTTTCTTGTGCAGGGACCGGGACTTCCCTGCTGTGATAGAAGCCGGACGCGAGGGGATCGCCTTCAGACCTCAGGTTGGGGAGGACCGGGTTAGAGAGCTTCTGGAGGGGCTGGATGCGTTCAAGTCAGCGGGTCCGGATGCTCTCCACCCCAGGGTGCTGAGGGAGCTGGCTGGGGTTATTGCAGGGCCCCTGGCACGGCTCTACGAGCGATCGTGGTGCTTGGGCCAGGTGCCAGATGATTGGAAGGTAGCTAATGTGGTCCCCATCTTCAAAAAAGGGAAAAGGGAGGACCCGGGCAATTATAGGCCCGTCAGTCTTACCTCAATCCTGGGGAAGCTCTTTGAGAAGATCATCAAGGAGCACATTTGTGATGGGCCGGCATCAGAAATGATGCTCAGGGGCAATCAGCATGGATTTATTAGGGGGAGATCATGTCAGACCAACCTGATTGCCTTTTATGATCAGGTCACAAAGGCCATGGACGCAGGTGTCGCGGTGGATGTAGTCTTTCTGGACTTCAGTAAGGCCTTTGACACCGTCTCTCACCCCATCCTAATTAATAAACTAGGCGACTGTGGCATAGATGCCTACACGGTCAGATGGATTGCAGATTGGCTGAAGGGTCGCACTCAGAGGGTGGTGGTGGATGGATCATACTCGACTTGGGGGGAGGTGGGTAGTGGAGTCCCTCAGGGCTCGGTCCTGGGCCCTGCGCTGTTCAATGTCTTCATCAGCGATCTTGATGTTGGGGTGGAAAGCAACCTGTTTAAATTCGCTGATGACACCAAAATTTGGGGGGAGGTGAGCACGCTAGCAGGGAGAGAGAGATTGCAGAAGGATCTGGATAGGTTACAGGGGTGGGCAAACAGGAACAGGATGTGTTTCAATACGGACAAGTGCAGGGTGCTGCACTTGGGTAGTAGGAACCAGCAGCACACTTATACGATGGGGAACTCCCTACTTGAGAGCACGGAGGCAGAAAGGAATCTTGGTGTCATTATTGACTCCAAGGTGAACATGGGCCGACAATGTGAGGTCATGGTTGGCAGGGCTAACCGGACCTTGTCGTGCATCCACAGGTGCATCTCGAGTAGAGCCAGGGAGGTGATCCTTCCCCTCTATGCGACGCTGGTCAGGCCGCAGCTGGAGTATTGTGTCCAGTTCTGTGCGCCCCATTTCAGGAGGGATGTGGACAACATGGAGAGGGTCCAGAGGAGGGCCACCCGCATGATCCGGGGACAACAGGGCAGACCCTACAGTGAGAGACTGCGGGACTTGAACCTATTCAGCCTCCACAAGAGAAGGCTGAGGGGGGACCTGGTGACCGTCTATAAACTCACTAGGGGGAACCAGAAGGGTTTGGGGGAGACGCTGTTTCCCCTAGCCCCCGCTGGCATAACAAGGAGTAATGGGCACAAGTTGATGGAGAGGAGGTACAGATTGGACATCCGAAAAAACTACTTCACAGTTAGGGCGGCTAGGAGCTGGAACTTTTTTGGGGGTTGTTCTCCCGCCCTGGCGGGGGGTCGGGCTAGAAGATCTATTAGGTCCCTTCCGACCCTAAAACTATGAAACTATGAGTACTTGGCTTCATCAAAATAGAGGCATTTGGTAAAGTAGGAGAACCTTGTGATTTAAAAATGGATTGATGCCACTTTCTAGGAAATTAAGATGCGCAATGCTGTGTAACTTTGGATTCCAGAAGAAACATTTCTTTATAATGTGATTGATGCTAAAAAATCCATTGAGAATTATATATATTCCACTAATACTTTTGGGAGATGTTTCTGTGTATTAGTATACCAGGACCCATTTGTAAACATTGGCCAGTCTTGACCCAGTAAATAGTTTAAATAGCAAGCCCTGCCCTGGCACCTGGCCCTGCTGGTGACCCTTTCTCCTCCTCCTCCCCCCCCCCCTCCAGTGTGGGGCAGGGGATGGGTGAGTATGAGGCATGGGGGCCCCAAGCAGCCCCTTGCAGGCTGGAACTCTGCCAGTCTGCAAGGGAAAAGCCAATTTCCCATGTTTTGCTCCTTTAAAGGAGAATCCATTTTTAAAGTTTGTTCACAACCCCTTCATATATTCTTGTGACCCACTTTTGGCTCATGACCCGTGGGTTGAGAAACACTGTTTCTAAAGGACCTTGATTGACCTTGCACTGGGTACTCACTTTTGGGTCTTAATTTTCTTTGTAAGCATGCAAACAAAACTAAGTACTGTATAACTAGGACTGAGTCTTTTGCACCAGTGTAACCAAGGGTGGATCTGGGTGCCGGGGATAGAGGAGTGGTAGTTCAGTCACCCCTTTGACTGTGTAGTGCACATGCAGGGAGATCTGTACCTCCAAGACCCTTACACCTTTGAGCTCTCTGCTCCATCCCCCTTTTAAAAATTCTACATCCACTCCTGAGTGTAGTTAAACCCACATTTCCAGTGTTAGTTACAGTAAGGCAAGTTACTGTTCACATGAGTTTGACAATAGAGGTTTGCACTGTACAGATACCAAGTGATAGCTAAGACGGTACAAAAAATGATACAGTGGAGCTAAGGCCTTAGTTTTGGGTGAGAGCCTAAGTTTCACAACCTGTCTAAATCTACCAGAGAATTTGCAAATCAGATAAGGGATCTGGGTAGAAATTTAGGTCATTTGATAATGGTTGGCAAGATGCAATGTCCTAAATATGATATATTTTTTCAGTATTCAAATTTTTTCTGTGCATAGCCAGGAAAAGAGGTAGGTAGGAAATCCATGAGATTGCCTTCCAGGATTTCCCTTCCTGAGAGAGAGAGAGAGAGAGACCATGCTGCAAAACATGGGTTTAAATCTAAAACTTAAAATATGAAAAGGTAAGAATTGGTTCAGGATGTTTTGAACTCTTTTGCTGCTGAAGTGCTGACTCCACTGCTTATATATCAAAGTACAATTGAAAGTGGCCAGAGCAATGGTTGCATCAGTGATTTTTAATTAACTAGTGAAGTATTTCAAAGTTTCTATATGCTATTTGCAAATGCCCATCTGTATATATGTGGACAGAATAAGATGGCCCAATCTGAAGCCTATTGAAAAGAGAAATCATTGCATCTTTACTAGGGATTTTCTTTTCTTTTGAGTGTTTAGGTACCTGTCTATACTACAGCTGTAACCAAATCATGTACCTGGATTTAAAGAGACTTTAAAAATTTAGTGTAGATGAGAAATAGCTGTCACAGGAACAGGATTCAAACTCCAGAACATTCCAAAGCATTAGGCCTATTTTATCCTGATTTCACTTAGATCTCTAACTCTTGTCATAATTAGGCCAGACCAAAGTCATAGGTGAGATCTAATTCGTGCGCTTGGTTATTTCAACATAGATTTATATTAAAGGAATTTTATTTGCAGTTGCTCCTTGTACTGCACTGAGCTTTATACAATACCCCACAATTATTCTAACTGAGACCTCTAGGTTTATTCTTCCAGTTTCAGTTCTTAATAAACTAGAACCTTCTCTGGGCCATTCATCAACACTTACAATGATATTGAAATCATTAGCTTTACTAAGAAGCTACTTATACTTCTAGTAAGTATACATTTTCTTGGAGAATTGAAGAGTGTGTATTGCTGTAAAGGAACTAAAAAGGAAAATTTCTCAGCTAAATAGGTCATACCAATGATACAAAAAAAAAACAGAGAAGCTTTTAGTGGTCTTTGCTGGACCAGTCTTGCCCCAAGTACTGTATAGATCTGTGGAATGTTGTATAAAGTATTTGGCTAAGATAAATGTTAGCTATACTTTTTAAACTATAAAGAACAGAATTATTTTTCACCTAATTAATTGCCCACATTTAAGGATGGGTACTAATTTTTCTAGTCACACTTGTTGCTATCTGGTTAACGGTTTCAGTTCTGTTAATGTTAGTGCAGACAAATCTTTTAAAACTAAAGGTGAAGTAGTTCGTGGCAAGCTGGTGAGTAAGAAGCAAGCTAGCATGTATAGAGCCTCCAAACCAGGCTTGTAGCTACAAAATATTAATGTGGCATCTTGAGCTCTGTGCCAAAGAATAGAATTGTTCAAAATGTTCCTGTTTCACGCATTGCAGACAGCATTAACCCCAATCCACCAGAGCATCCGACTCTTTTTTTTTCCTCACTGTTGATTTACATATATACAAATCACATACAACAAATATATGTATTACATTCTAGATTTGCAGCTTATTAGCAGACGATCAAAGGCAAGAACAAATTAATGTTACCATTGTATTTTGAAGACAGGGAGATGCATATTGTATTTCCTGCTTTTAAGTAAAAATATTCCAAAGTATTTCCAAGCCTACTTTGAACTGGGTAGATTGTGATGCAGGAAAACCACATGCTATGCCCCATACGTACGTAGTAAAGCTGGAAAGGGAAAGTTATACAGTTAAAAACTCAGGGCAGATTTACATCCACAGCACTTTCATAACAGCTTAACAGCTTGACTTTGGTGGGTTCATACCTGATTTACAGCAGCCAACTAAGGTCAACATTGGGATTTGATTGTCTTAGCAAATGAAAGGCAAAATAAAGCAGGAAATAATTATGGTGATATTATTTGTGTGACTAAATGCTATAGGTAGGTATGGTGCTTTCCAGGTATAAAATAAAACAAGAGCCCCCTTAGGAGTTGACAGTCTAATATAGCTAATAACTACAAGCTGTGCCAAAGGAAGACTTTTTATATATGCCTGAAAGGAAGAAATCATCATGGCTGAAGAAGGCTATGTGTTGACCAGCCCACAGACACCTTTAAAGAAGCTCTGCCCCTGAAGTTGCCATTGAAACAAGCTTTGTTATGTCCAGGTTAACAAGACAATGCTGAGATGATTTGTATGGCAGAGCTGAGGAGGGGGGAAGGAGGGGCAAGTAGGCAATTAATACTTCAACTCCACATATCCTCCAGTCACAAAATGCTGGCTTCTGCAGTGCAGTGGGCTAGATTTGTTGAGGTCCCAACTCTGGATGGACAGCGTGATGGTGGGGCGGGTAAGGCAAGTGGGATTCTGCCCTCACAATCCTATATCATTCCCTGTCCCAAGATGTTTAATCCGGCTTTGTGAGAAAGTGTATTGCTTTTTTGGATGCCAGCACTTTTTAAAGTCAGCAACATGTGGAGCATGAGAACCGTTAGAGTCTAGAGACTTGCCTAAACTTCATTCCTTCTGTTTTTAATTTTTTGAGAGTTGGTGGCATTAACATTTTTGTTCCATTCCTTGGGATGTTGTTGGCACTCATCTGTCCAAACCACTGCCCTTGCACAAAAAGGCTTTTCATATATTTTTAATGAAAAGACCGAGTTTCTCATAGCGACTTGTGAAAGGCTTGAGGGGAGGTAAGAAAAACAGATCATAGGATTACCTGGCTGATTTGGGACTGTTATTTTTACCTCTGCAGAGACACCATTAGCTTGGAATCTGAAAAACAGCAGTTTTAATATTAAGGACTCAGTTACATCTTGTACAGCCCGAACCACTCAGTGTTGGGAAGGACTGGCTGCAAAAGCCAGGCAGTAATGCCCATGTGCCTTCCTAGTGCCCAAATAGGCATGCTGTCTCTGGAGGGAGCCACTCAGCAGCAGTACTTACTGTACCCTAAGGCATTAGCCAGTATTCAGTGCAGACCCAGTGGACAAATTCTTAGGAACGATCAATGCTATTTGCAGTTGTCATCTGTTGCCTCCTTGTCCTCAAGCAGTGCAGCTTTGCAGTAGGTCCTGAGAAAAAGTTTACTCTTTTATTCTTCCCCCTGGCCCTGTGCCGTCTATGCAAGGACAGCTGTAGTTTAGCTCTAAAGTATTTCTAGCCTAAGGACAGCACAAGAATATCATTTTCTTCCTACCTTTACCTCTCCGTGAAAAGCTGTCTTGGCAGTTCAAACTACCCCATAAAATAGCAGCTAGCTTTGTTTAACTCTAGGCATATTTTTGTGGTACTGCAAGGTACATTTAAATCATACACTGCATGATAACCAGGTAGATATTACGGGTGTGAAAGTTAAAAAAATTAATCATTTAATCGATAAATGCAGTGATAACTGGTTAGCTTACCCGTTATCTTTTAGCTTGGGGTAGGCGCAATCTGGCAGGAAAGTGGGGAAGGAAAGCCAGGCAGTGTCCGCAGAAGGCTGGAAGGGGGAGCAAAGGGGACTAGTACACAGCCTAAAAGGAAAACAGCAGCCTCATGGTAACTCATCAATTAAGCAATTAGCTGTTCTTTCACAGATGTTTTCTCCCTGCCAGTTCAGGGCTTTACCTGGGTTATGTGTCTGGTTGGGCTTGACTCCTCGCCCCCTCCCCCTAGTCAAAGGGCTCCGGGAGCAGCTCCCAGCAGCAGCTGTGTGGGAGCTGCTGTGTTGACTGTTAATCCTTACACAGATATAATTAGAGGAGGTTACATGAATATGTTTTAAAACAATATTTACATCCCTAGTAGATATTATCTGTCTTGGAGTAACCACATACAAAAGAGAAAAATGTGGAGTTCCTGAAATATGCTCTGTCCTAGTAGAGATGGACCACTGAGCAAATAGTTTTGCACTTGACCCACAGGCCTGCCTTGTTCCTGGGTGTGCTGGCAAGTGTCTGGCACTTATCAACTTGATGTTGATTCCTGTCTTAACTCTATACTCTTTCTGGAGGTCAGCACTGTCAGCTCAGGGGCCACATCATGGATGCCCCATCACTACAGCACAGGAACAAGATCGGGAAGGGAACCCTAATCCCAATGTAGGTAGCAACAAATTCCTTCTGTCTCAGCCCTTTTCATTGCAAGGTCAGGCACTAGACTTGGCAATGATTGCCTACTCAGAAATGTGCAGGTAAACATACTGGGGCGTCTCCCTGCGGTACCTCTCAAAACCTTGGACTCCAGCATGTTTGAGAGCAGCCATGGGAGTATAAGTCCCAGAGAGGACCTGTGAGGTATACCTATAGCATGAAGCCTTAGTATGAGGCTAGGGCTAGCAGTGATATCAATACAAGGCAAGGGACTACACCTGTTAAAGCCAGCTTTCAGGCTGAGAGCTCACTGCATTCTGTCCAAAAGTGGGCAGAGCCACTTATGCAGTTCTTCCCCCTGGTCGCCAGAGGCAGTGGCACACTAGGAGCCAAAGTGTGCAGGCAGACTTCTATTGGAAATGCTCTGAATCCTGATCCAGTTCGGAGTGCTTCAGTACCGTGCAGATATGTAGCCCACCACCTATCTCCTCTAAGTGCTTCAAAATGTCCATGAAAGCAATAGTGCTAGAGCTCTCCAGCCAAGGTACTGGAAAGCAGGAATCCCAACATGTCTCTTGGCCGCCAGTCTCCAGAGGTTCTCAAGGACCTTTGAGCATATAGAAGTGTATTTGTTGGGTCTGTCTTTCCACCTGTTGAGCCCCAGGGTGGAGCAAAGCACTAGGATGCAAGAGGACTGAGCAACCACCTATAGCACTCTGGGGGGTGTACACATTACATGAGAGAACGAAGGAAGAAAAATGAGAAATCCTGGCCTACAGCCTACTCTCCTCTGCAGAAGCATGTGCAACTTCTGACCCATCAATGGAAGGATTGCCTATGCTACATTACATGAAGCATTTCCAAGAGGTTCTTTTTTCAAGGGTCATTTTTTAAGCATTTCATTTGGGGTAAATGGCTACATTCCCACTTGTTTGCTGCACTTCAGAGGCAGAAAGCAAATTCACCTAGAATTTGGCTTGAGAAAGGACATTTGGTTTTGGCCCTTATGCCTCCTGAAATCTTTATTCAGCTTTCAGAGAGCATTAAACACCTCCCCCCACCTGCTTGTCTAGCTCACCACTGCTATCACTCCTTATATGGTAAGACATTTTTATTTTGGTTTTATTCAAGACTCGTGGAATATGGGAACACTCTGTGCCTATTAAGTATGTTGTGAAGGCCCAGATTCTCATCTATACAGACCTCCTTTCTAGTACAATAATAGCATAAAGGATTATATAGAGTATATATATGACACTTACATTCACATTAGGAACTCTCTATACTTGTAAAAGAATATAAAAGAGGCTTAGGCTAAATGAAAGTATAATTCCATAGATTAATGCAGTGACAAAAGATCTCAATTATTATAACATTTATTTTTCCATTCTCTTTTAGGGTGCTTTTGATTTCAGTGACATTGCTGTCTATTTATTCAATAAATCTCCTGTTGATATGTGCAAAGGAAACAGGTAACTTGAAAGGATGTTTATCAATGTAGCAGGATTATAGAGCACATAAAATAAAAATTGCTCAGAAGAATTTAAAACACTTTTCCCCCCCATCAGTTTGATGACACTGTAGAAACACATAGAGAGATTCTAAGCCATAGTTACTCAGGATTTATACCAGAGTGACAGAGGGCAAAGCCTGGCTTATTGCTATAAAGCGGAAAAATGATGCAGTTGAACCTACCCAAGCTATAGTGAGGTAGAAGGAAAGCCATGGATTATCCATTAGACTATGTAGGTTGTAATTCAAAGTACAACGAGCTCATGTTTATCCTGAGGCTTATCAGGGAATGAAATGGCATCACTAGAACAATGGTGTTGCTGTTGTATCCAGAGTAAAACTCTATAAAGGGAGAAGGAGCAGTCCTTGTATGCAGTCCATCACACATGCATGCATGCACGCACACACACACGCATATTATTCTAATGTTAAGTGCCTCATTGATCATAGGCCAAGAATATCTGTTCTAAGATAACCTGTAGGCCTAGAATTTAAAAAAATACCCCTGCACAAGAATGTTTACACATTTGAACCTCCAAGACAGAGCACGTTTACACCAGAGTAATTTAGATTTTGTACACTGATATGAATTACTCTAGTTTTAAGAACAGACAGACTAGTTCATGCTGAAGTATCAAAACATAGGCTGTTATTACAGTGCCTTGCCACTAGATAATGAAAAAGCATGTAATATCTTGAACAAACTGTTATCTAGGGATAATCAGTTGAAACTGAAAGGAGATACAGACATACCATGTGTGCACTGATGGTTTTTGCAGGGTAACTATACCACAGTAGAATGATCTAGGCTGCACGTCATGTGTATGCTCCCCATTTACACTGGGCTAAAGGCAGATCATACTCGTGTAAATATGTTGTATGTCCACATCCTACACCACTACTATGGCTGCAGTAGTCAAAGTAGATGTGTACTAGATGCATACATATATGTACCCTTTCAACCCTAAAAAAATCTTGAGCCTTGATTCTAGGCTGTGCTGGCTTAAATTCAAACTCAAACAGATTTTGGGTTTTGTTCCTGCAAGTTTCAAAGAGAAAATGTCAGCTAAGCGGAAGTGTGAGAGGTCTGAACAGCATAGCAGCTTTTTGAGACAATCCGTGGAGTTCGACATCTGAGATTTCTCTTCTGGTCTTGCTGCATTCTAATCTGTGTTCATTGTGCTAAGGTTTTTGGATCAGCCCAAACCACAACTATAAGGGAAAAACGTTAAATTTTACTGGAATGGCTTATAATTAATAGAGGCCACAACTACAAGAGAAAAATGATAAATTTTACTGGAATGGCCTGTCCAACTCACTGCTTGTTGAGTTGGACAGGCTTTAAACAAGGTTTAATTATAGTTATCAATAGTCCCTTTTTTTCATAGGAAGCATAAAAAAGAGGATTCGTGAGTGAGTATATGATCTTAAGGAAATATAAATATTAATTTATTAATATTCATCTGGCCTCATTGAATTCATATAAATCAGTTAATGGAATTAAAGCATTGCTCTCACACCTGTGTGCCAGAGTGCAGATCCCTGCTGTTTTGCATTTTATCTTCAGTTAGATCTCTTTATATTATTCCTATTGAGGGAGAAAACTTAAGATCAGGATGCCAGTACTGTAAATGTCACAAGATTGTAGGTGGACTGCTATATTAAAGGGACATAACAGCCCCATTATGAGCTTCAACTCATGTGGCAACCAATCACTTCTTGTGACATTTAAAAATGTGAGGACATTTTCAAATAAGTATCCTTCACCCCTATTTGTTATAGAAGAGACACATTTTCTTGTCAACAGAAGGAATAACAACATAGATGAGCAGTTAGTTGAAGAGGAATCTTAACAGTTTTGACTTCATAGTTCCTGGTCACCACTGGTTTTTAAGTTCTCCTTCATTTGTTTTAACCTAGGCTGCATGGTGTATGAAAAGCTGGGTGAGCAGGTCTTTGGCATTCCAGGAAAAATTATTGTTTTTGGATCCACTTCTCTCCAGAACATTGGAGGTAAAACGGGGATTAAAAACCCACAAAAGTAAACCTTAGGAATGGAGATATATATGTGGCTTTTATGTGGCCCTTCAATTTTGTATTCTTCCAGGATGTAAGCAAGATGTGGCATTTCTCCCAGGATAAGGCCTTTTCCCTGGGACCTACAGAGGTACCTATCCATTGTCCCACTTCAACTGACTGCAAAGTATGCAAGTTAAAATGTACTAACACGTTTTCCTGGGACAGTGCTGTGTACATCTGTACATTAATCTGGTTTATTCAAATTAATTTGTGGTCAAACCTGTCAGCCTGCATACTCTTCCTGGCCACCTGGGATTACCTGCTGGGAGAGCAATATAGCAGTGCACAGACAATCCAGGAAGTTTTTGGAGAGGCCAGCTAGGGGCCATTCTGTTCTTGACTGCTGCTCACAAACAGAAAATAATTGCTGGGGAATGTAGTAGTGCATAGCAACTTGGGCAGCAGCAACCACAAAATAATCGATTGAGTTCAGGATCCTGAGGAAGGAAGGAGAGCAGCAGAGTGAGGACTCTGGACTTCAGAAAAGCAGACTTTGACTCACTCAGGGAGCTCACAGGCAGGATCCCCTGAGAGGTCATTCTGAAAGGGAGAGGAGTCCAGGAGAATTGGCTGTACTTTAAAGAAACCTTATGGAGGGCTCAGGAACGAATCAGCCTGATGTGTAGGAAGAATAGCAAGTATGGCAGAAGATCAGCTTGGCTTAGCAAGGAACTCTGCAATCAGCTAAAACTCAGAAAGGAAGCTTAGAAGAAATGGAAACTTGGGCAAACAACTGAAGAGAAGTATAAACCTATTGCTTGGGCATGCAGGGTTGAAATCAGGAAGGCCAAAGCACAACTGGAGTTGCAGCTAGCAAAGGACATGAAGGAGTGCTACAAGAATGTCAGCAACAAGAGGAGGATCAGGGAAAGTGTGGGTCCCTTACTAAAATGGGGGAGGCAACCTAGTAACAAAGGATGCAAAAAAGGCTGTAGTACTCAATGGGCACATCTACACATGCCCCCCACAGCACAGTTGTTAGTGCGCCATCATCTAGTACTTGCTTTAGGATTGCAATAGTCTCAAATTGCAGCAAGATAAGTTTAGGTTAGATATTAGGAAGAATTTTAGGAAATAATGTTACTGTGCCATCCTGGTGGCGCACAGTTATTTTTAGCAGCTACATCACTGTAACAACATGCTATAGCAAGATAGCTCATTACCATGGTGACGTAGCATTGGCATCACAGTTTGTGGCCAGTAACGTAGCATCATATGTAGACACACCCAATGTCTTTTTCGCCTCAGTCTTCAAAAGCGAGGTCGACTCCCAGACTACTGCAGCAGTTTGGGGAGGAGGTGAGCAGCCAGCAGTAGCAAAACAATAGGTTAGGAACTATTTAGAAAAACTGGATGTGTATGGGTCCTTGGGGCCAGACGGGATGCATTCGAGGATGCTGAGGGATTTGGGCAGTGTAATTGCAGAGCTGCTGGCCATCATCTTTGAAAACTCATGGCAGTCGGGAGAGGTCACAGATGTTTGGAAAAGGGCAAATATAGTGTCCATCTTTAAGGAAAGGAAAGGAGGAGGATCTGGAGAACTAGAGACTGGTCAGCCTCACCTCAGTCCCTGGAAAAATCATGGATCAGGTCCCCAAGAAATCCATTTCTAAGTACTTGGAGAAGAAAGAGGGGATTAGGAACAGTTGGCCTGGCTTCACCAAGGCCAAAGTCATGCCTGACCAACCTGATAGCCTTCTACGATAAGCTGACTGGCTTTGTGGATGCAGAGAGACCAGTGGACATGATATACCTTGACTTCAGCAAGGCTTTTGATATGGTCTCCTACAACAGTCCTCCAAGCAAGCTAAGGAAGTTCGGGTTGGATGAATGGACTGTAAGGTGGATAGAAAACTGGCTGGATCATCGGGCTCAGGGGGAAATAGTCAATGGCTCAATGTCTAGTTGGCAGCCAGTATCAAGTGGAGTGTTCCAGGGGTTGGTCCTAGGGCTGGTTTTATTCAATATTTTCATCAATGACCTGGAAGAGAAAGAGTGCACCCTCAGCAACTTTTCAGATGATACCAAGCTGGGAGGATTAGTAGATACCTTGGAGGGTAGGGCTAGGATTCAGTACTTTAGAATCCAAAAAGAATTCCATATCTTGAATCATCTTGCAAAATACATAGGGTTGGCATGAGATGAAGGGATCAAGTACCCTTCTGTGTGCTCACGCCATATGATGCTGTGTTTGTTTTCTAACACAAACTCTTTTTTGCAGCAATGCTCAGCTATCTTTTCATAGTAAAAATTGAACTGCCCTCTGCCTTAAAGTTTCTAATGGGAGAAGAAGAAACATTTTGGTAAGTTAAATTCTATTTTGCTACTTGGCTTTAGAGTTTAAACCTCATGTAGATAAGTCAGGATGGGTTTACAAAAGCACTAATTACTGGGTATCCCTGATTCTTCTGTGGGATTATAAAAAGGAACGAAGATGGGGAAAAAAGGAGGAGAAAGTCAGTCATGAGCCTTGACTAATTGCTTCCTTTACACTCTAGGTGTTTCAGAAGAATGATTTATACCACATTCTTATCTTAGGACCTGATCCTGTAAAATATCAAGCAGAACTTAGAGCAGGGGTGGGCAGAATGCAGCCCGGGGGCCAGATGCAGCCTGCCACGCCATTCTATCCAACCCATGGGGACCCTAAAAAATTTAGAAAATTAATATTCATCTGCCCTGGGCTGCCTGTCATGTGGTACTCAATGGCTTGCCAAAACTCAGTAAGCGGCCCTCTGCCCAAAATTATTGCCCACCCCTGACTTAAAGGCACTGAAGACCTTTGGCACCTATTGAAATCAATAAGGATTGAAAGTACTCAGCACCTCTGGGAGTTCTCAACACCTTAAATCATTTACTATGATGTAGAGTACTACAGTATTAAACCATGACGTTACCTAGCCTAGAATCCACTTGTTTCTACTTGATGGATGGCATATACCAACTTCTTAAACCAAAGTGGGGGATCATTTCTTTCCATCAGTATGTGTCCTTTGCACCGGGTTCAATGATGACCTGTAATTTAGCAAAAAGAGTCTTCTCCCTGGAGATATTTAATATTAGACTAGACAGTACACAAGTATGTTATAGGAAATATTCCCCCATTTTGACAGCTTTCCCAATAGCCACAAACCATTAGGCTCCCTGGGTGCATCCTGTGCTGTTGCTCCTGAGCCTGTTGGAAGCCCAGGTCTTGAGTAAAGTGCCAGATATCCTTATTGTCTCAGTTTCAAGGTTGATAAAACAGTGGGGGTGGCTGTGCAGGGCTTATTTCCTCAGTGGCATGATTGAACCACCGTTTTGCAGACATTCCCTATATCTCTCCCCCTTAAGCAGTATTTTCCTGTGTTAGCAGGATGGCTTGTGTCTAATGCTTGCTGATATTGTTTCAACCTTCCAGTCCTGCCACAGCTTCTACCAGTGGCACCAACATTTTGTTCAGTGACTGAAAATCTATTGTAGTTCTGATTCAAACCAGTGCCACATTTTAAGAAATGGGTAGTAAAATACTTCATTGATGCCACGTGTAGCCAGTGCCCTGAGAAGTTCAGAGATTGGTCCTGCCTAGTTTTTGCATCTAGTTAAATTTGCAGCATAAACAGAGCCAGAGATCATTCTATAATTACTGAATTAAGAATAACTACTGAACTAAAAATAGTTGATTCGGTGTAAAGAAAAAGTCGTGATATACAAGAGGACATTTCACTGTACCTTTGAAATATTTTACAGGGCATGGTACCTGGATGGGAGAGTTCTTGTTGTAGCTGTGACATTTGGTATAATCCTCCCCTTGTGTTTGCTTAAGAATTTAGGTAAGAATACAGGTATTATCAGTGGTATAAAATGAAGGTATCCAGCCATTGCTCTAGTAAGGGTAACATTGGCAGTTCCATCATAATGGAATGGACTGCCACCCTGTCATGATCCAGATAGCCATGATGCCCCAAGGATAAGCCATGTGTTGGGCATCCTGGAACAAGCCAAACTACATTAAGTTTATCATAACAAATGAACTTAGTATAGAACCGTATCCAAAATAATGTGTTGTTATCTTTTGTACTTGATTGTAGGAATAGGTTACTAATTTTATAGTCAAGTAGATGTTTGTTGCATAAAGTAAATTGACATTACATAGTGCTTATAAAATATAACATAAAATATTTAAACAAATTGCAAAATAATTGACAAATATTATCTACTTTTCTGTCAAAATTCAAAATTTTAATCAATGGTTGATGTATATGTAACATGTATATATGGATATGTATATTACTGCTATATTACTGTTATACATAAGCCCAGATTTTCAAAGGTATTTAGGTTCCTAAAGATGCTGACAGGCACCTCTTGGTTTTGTTTTTTTTCAAAAAGTGCCTATAGATACACTGAAATCCCACTGGAATTAAAATTGAAATCTTTTGGATAATCTATCCCATGGTAAATTTTAATATTTATGCACATCATGACTTCATATGTGTTGTGATGGCAGTTGCCTATTATGAAGATTGCATCTGTTATGAAAATCCCTTTCAAAAGTAAAAAAGAGTAAAAAGTGATCCAAGAGAAGGCTGGGAAGGAAAATGAACATGAGCCAAAAAAATATTGGAAAAAAAGCTCTAATTTGTCTTAAATCTAGTAGCTTTGTGAAATGACAGAGACACATTTTTGTATGATCCATAAATTCAACACAGAATATAATGGATGAAATATATCATGTGAAATAACTTCAACTATGGTGTGAAGTAATAAGCTATAAAAAAAAAAAACAAACACACAAATCTGACAAGTGAACTAGTTCTTGATTATATTTATTGTGAATTTCTTGTAGGTTATCTTGGATATACAAGTGGATTTTCCCTAAGTTGCATGGTTTTTTTCCTTGTAGTGGTAAGTTCTACTTGTTGTCTTGGTTGGGTTAACATTGCCCCTACAGCATTTTCCAATATTAATCATTTGTTTTGATTTTAATACCTTTTTACAAGTAACTGCCTATTCTATTCCAGGTTATCTATAAGAAGTTTCAAATACTCTGTCCCATAATGGAGACAAATACAACAACAATTATCCCATCAAATTTTAGCTCAGCACCTGAGTATGGGTGTAAGCCAAAGTATGCTATCCTTAATTCCAAGGTATGTTTCTTCTTATACTATTTTTAAAATCCAGATAATTTATGAAGTGACATTCCATGTTCCAAGTCAATTAAACATATCATTTAAGACCAGATTCTCCTTGGCCCTTCTATAGATGGGTAGTAATGGGGTAGCTACAGAGACCCAGCTTATGTAATCACCATGTTTTAATTTCATTTTCTGAGGGGGTGCACTTTTTCCCCTCTGTTTACCAAATGACAGAGTTCAGGTGAGAGCAAGCAGGCTGAGGCATGCTGCTCCAGGAGGTATTTGTCTCCCTGAAATAGCATGCTTCGCAGTACGCCCGCTAAAAGAATAATCCTCTGAACTGCTTCAGCCAATGGGCCAAGCCTAAACTATCACCTTCGGGCTTCTCTAAGCATTAGAGTGGACATTGCAGTTTGCATCCCGAAAATTAATATATATTTTAAATCTCCAATAGCATTTTTATAGCTCAAGATATATATTGCATGAGGAGCCCTCTTTCCACCTGATGAAGGTCAAGCATATGTTTTTCTAGTCATGCAAAAATGAAGAAAAGAAAAGCAAGCCGCAGAAAATCCTTCACTTTGTCCCTCATTTGTAGCAGTCGGGGGGAGACTAGGACAATCGGTTCATATCTAGTAAAAGAACATATGCAAAAGGGGCAGCAAAATAAGCAACCCTGCTAATATGGAGGAAGAACCTAGTGACATATTTCTACCTATTTTCTCAATCTTGTTTGAATTCAGGTGTATACAAGAAAGCAAACCATAAGGGACCAAATAGACTCAATACTTGTCAGCTCCCATGGAGAAAATGCTAAGCACTTTTGTGAATCTGTAGCCATAAGACTACATATTGAATGGTCCCATTCTTTTGGCCAAGGAGAACTAGGCATGAGTCCTGTCAAAGCCGTTTCATGCTCATCCTTTGTCAGGCACAGGGAGTTGCTTGATAGCAAGATAACGGGCTCTTTCTCCTCAAGAACTCAAGGAGACAGGAAGAGCACACACCAACTGCTGAAGCTTCCTTAGCCTGACGAAGGGTTTTTGAACCCGAAAGCTTGCTTAATAACTATTCTCCAACCATTTGGGTTGGTCTAATAAAAGATATCAAATTCACCCAAGGAACCTTGTCTGCCTATGTCCTTAGACCAACACGGCTACAACTCAAACCACTTAATCAACAGGTTACATTCTCTTATTCAGCCTCAGCTGAGGTAATTAAAACACTGATATTTTTTTTTTTTTTGGCGCTGGGAAAGAAATGCGTGTTTCTTAATTGATTTTTCTTCTGTTATGTTTAAACAGACTGTTTATGCTTTGCCCACCATTGCTTTTGCATTTGTGTGCCACCCATCCGTCCTTCCGATTTACAGTGAACTTAAAGAGTAAGATTTTTTTTTTTTTATTGCTTAATTGTTTTGAATAGTTTTGCATGGAAAATGTTAGCGCAGAGTTGCTGTGCATTATTCCATTCAGAAGAGAGGTACTTTAATAAAATAACAAACAAAGGAGGAATCCTGTAATTTGTGGAATTTATCTTTTCCAAAGCATGATATTACTGGGGTTTTCTGTGGCGTACATGGCTACTTTTGAAAATTAAGCAGTGCAAATTATTACAGCTTGCATGGGAGAGACTTGTATTCTAAAGCCATTGGTTCTGATGGAGCTAAAAGTCCATTGCAAAAAACAAATCATATTGTTTTGCCTACAATAGAAAAGATTTGCTATTATGACTATACCCTCCCAGCAAAAGCTTGGTTTCTGCCAAAGGAGGACATTTTTGTCAGTATAACTACCTTTCCACAGGGACTTCTGCTAACATAGCTATGTTAACTGGACACGATTTCTTCCACACTCTTAACCAATAAAGCTATGCCAGCCAAACTCTCACTAGGGCTAGGAAGCCAAGGATCATGGAGCAGCAACTTTAGAAATATTTGAAATGCTTTCTCCTGGTGTGAGTTTCCTCTCCTGTATTCCTGATCCTTAAATGGAATTACAGCTCCAAGCTGCCCCTTACTTTGCTGCTCAGAAGAGTAGTATAAGGAGGCATTGGCATAACTAAAGCAGAGCACCAGGCCTAGGCACTGGTTTAGAGGGGATACCAGCAGCATCCCTCCCCAGCTCTCTGATACTTGACAGCATCTCTGCTTGAAGTACCAAAATTGGTAGTTACACCTTGTAACAGGAAGCCTGAGACCCCTGCTACTTTAAAGGGAGCTAGCTGCACTGCAGCAAACAGTCAAGGGGCAGGTAGCCCAGGAGTAAAGGCTGTAAGCAGCTAGGTGAAGCTGCAGCAGAGGAGGGCAGGTGGCCTTTAAGCCAAAATGAAAATACTTGTGTGTGACAGGAAGGGGTAGAGCTTTGGTTTGCGTAACCCAGTGCCTGAGACCAAGTGGACAGTGTGGTCTTGCATGGTGCAGGGAGAGGAGCTCCTGAGGGAGATGGTTGCCGGAGGCAGACTTGCAGGTAGCTAAACTGCTCCATAAAGATGGAAGGAGAGACCTAAGGGGGACTTACAGCTTGCAGGCAGACAGTGACCCAAAATGGGGTGGATGTTAGTTGTGCAGCGATTTTCTGGTTTTTGTGTTGTGATTAGGCTTGGAATCAAAAGACCAGGTGGTGGCTGTAGGGGAGGACAGAGGCCATGGAGGGATGCCTATTGGGGCAGTCTGTGACAGCAGCCTAGCCTGGAGTCAGGGACCTAGACGGCTGAGGGCTGAGAACTGGGGCAGAGCCACAGGAACTCTGCTGGGGCCAGGGGCTCAGGAGGCTGGATGAGTTGGGCCAAGGCTGGGAGGATTATGGCCACAAGGAGTGAAAGCAGTCTGGCCTGGGATTGGGGACCCAGAGGCTGAGGACTGATGTGGGGCAACAGCCGCCTGCTGTGGCCAGGGGCCCTGAGGGCTGGAGGAGTTAGACCAAGGCTTGGAAGCCTAAGGCCACATGTAGTGAAGGCAACCTAACTTGGAGTCAGGGACCCAGAGGGCTGAGGGCTGTTGAAGGCCCAGGTTGGGATGGCAAAGGCTGTGGTACTGAGGCTAAAGCCAGGGAAGAGCTAAAACTAGAATAGGCTTAGGCCAAGAGGGCTAAAGCCTGGTGAAAGGGGCAGAAGCCCAAGTGGGGTGAAAGATGAACTAGAGCCAGGGGCTGGATACACATGAGAGCCATGCCAGAGTCAGGGGCCAGGCATGCTGAGTGCGTTGTTGGGCAGGGCCAGAGGGCCCAGTGGAGAACCTCAGATTAACGCCTGCAAGGCATGGGCATGGCTATAGGGGAGGATGGAGGCCATGAATACAGCGCATAAGATGACTGGAGCCCTGAGGAGCCCAAGAGAGCCACAACTTTAGTGCCCCAGGGGCAAGGCTGGGCCAACTAGACTGGGCTCACTCTGGGACCCTTGGGGCAGCCTTCTGAAACCCTACAAGTTGCATCAAGGAGTGTCAGGCAAGGTAAAAATGGAGGGTACCCCAAGGAGCTTGAGTGGGGCAGGAGTTGCTGGGTCACCAGGGGATGTCATGACCACCCCTGGGTTCTGCTATACACCTCTGACAGGACAATTGTTAGCTTCTGTTGACTTAAAATTCTAGCGAGATTGGAAGGCATTCCTCTCCTTCAGTATGGCTAGTGGGGGGGCTCTGTTTTAAATGAAGATGTATTTAGGAGTCTCAGCAGTGTTACTGAGTGTGTTTTGACACAGACTTGATATTTTTTTAACAGTTATTTCAATACAAATGTGCAAATGTTCCTTATGGGTTTTTTCTTTTTCCAGCCGCTCACAGAAAAAAATGCAGATGGTTTCAAACATCTCCTTTTTTGCCATGTTCATTATGTACTTTCTGACCGCCATTTTTGGCTATTTGACTTTCTATGGTAAGTAAGCAACTTTTATAGTATCAAAATAAAAAAGACTCCGTGTGAAATGAATAGTGTATCCCATCTCAGAAAGGAGCTTTACACTCATTCACCTTACTGGACTCTTCTATTCAATTTTTGTAAATGTTTTCTTAACATATTAATCTTGGTGTTTTGAATGGATACAAAGTGTAGCTGCAAGGAGCATTGACAAATATATCCTCAAGAGTGAGAGAGAAGAGAGATCAGGAAGAAGTATAGTGTAAATTAGTTTTGTTTTGAGGAGCTGGCGATCAGCAGTGTGATATTAAGACTTCTGTAACTGAAATGCTAGTTTGAATTTAACTCAGGTCAGTAATGACCTAAAGCTATTAAGTCATTTGACTGGCTGTTAAGCTTTCTGTGTGAAATTAGAATGAGCATACTTCAAGGTGAATAGTGATTAAAATCACTCCCACAGCTGTTGGCAGCTTTATTACCACTTTTAGCATAAAGTTAAAAGAACTGAATGTTTTCAAAAACTGAGCTGCCTCTGTTCCCTCTGAAGAGTTCCTCTCTTCAGGTCTTGGTTAAATAAATAGGCAGTGTAGTCTTAGGAAGTTTGCAGTTCTCCTGTTGGAAATACAGTTCTGTGGCTAAAGGTAGGATACTTCTGTGTACAGGACTTTCAACCTAGCTTCTTTTAGGAATGCTAATTCACTTTGTAAAAAGAGTCACAAATCGTGTTTGTTTTCCCGTTCAAAAGATTTATGCAAAATAATAATAAAAAAATTAAAATGAGATACAGCATCACTCTTGCAACGGGAGTGGGTCCTATGTTCCAGTACAGTTTGAATCTTGAATTTTAGAACACATGCACATCATGGGCCATTAGGTCAGGAAGAGGGATACCATAGCTCTGACATCTGACTTCTCCATGAAGGGTTAGCAAAAAGTCACAAGAGTTTTTTTTCACCCTATTTCCAACTACCCATCAGAGCAGCACTCTCTTTTTTTTGGGGCCTCAGATTCTAGGAGGAACAAAAAGCAAATTTGACATTTGACATTATGGTCATAGGTCACCAAAAGTTTTTCTGTCTGTCATCCTCTAAAGAACATATTAATTTCTACCATAAGGCTGTCATAGTGGGTATGAGGCCTCCAATTTTCAGAAATGTACGTAATTTGAGGTGTCCAATTCTGTTTAATGGAGGAAATTGATGAAGCCAAGTGCATATGCTGCAGGAGCCAACATTGATAGCCATTCTCCAACAGCTGGGCTGCTGCTAACCAGTAAGTTTTCATAGAAAATTAAACGTTTGTTGAAGCTATGGGTCCAAATGTACCCTCCTGCAGAAGTGAAACAGTGAGCCAGGTTCTCAGCTGGTATAAATCAGTACTACTCCATTGATTTCGACAGAGCTGAAGATCTCTCCCAGGAGACTTGAGAAAACAAATAAACTCCAGGCCCTCACCTCTTGAAATTTCCTTGAAATTCTTCCCTCATGTAGGAGAGGTTTGGAGACCACAGAAGAGGCAGAAGCTGTGTCCTTCTGATCCTACAGGTTCCAGCAATGTGTGATAAAGGGAAGTGTGCTTTTGCATCCTTTGTGCCCCTTTCCCCAGTTCAGACTTAGGTTCATGATTACTAATAGTGTGTGGGTGGAGTCCATCTGCACACTGAAGCGCAGAAACAAGGCCTTGAAGGCAGCATAGATATAGTGGGGAAGGAAAGCAGTGTGATTTCCTTGAGCCATCATTTTCTCAGGGATCCCCAAATAGCCAAAGGCTTCATTTCAGGGCATGGTCCCCCACTGACATGAGGAGCACAGGCCCAGGATTTTTCTCGACTCTATGAAAAACTGTCTATGCTGCTGCTTTTCACAGACACAAATAGCATTTTATTTTGGCCCTTTCTTTTTTAAACCAGCACTGTGTGTCTATTTGCTCATATACTCAAGTTTTCACAGTTATTCTATTTACACTGTAGAAGGACAGTTCCAGGAACTGGTTTTTTTTCTAAAGGTCACTGGTTGCGTTGCACAGCACATCTCTGTATTCCTGTGGTGACCAGAATTTGCATTCCAGACTTTGCCTTTTGCTTTACTAACTGCTAGAGCTGGGGAGAGATGCAGAGGCATGAGCCTCATGTCACTTAAACTAGGGCCTTAGTAGGAAATGTAACAGCCCCACTTAAAATTCCAACCTCTACCTGAAGGGAAATTCAGGAGAACTTCCATTCTTCTGACCGGGTTCACATCCTCTCTGGAAAGTGATAGGTGGTCCATGATAGGAAGGACTTTTCCCTGGAACTCCGAAATCTTTCTGGAGAGCAGATTTTGGTTTGTTCAGTTTTTCCTTCAGGAATAGACCAGATTACACCAAGCAAGAGCTTGTTTTTAAGCCAAATATCCTCAGAACATTCCATGAAAACTCTTTACCCCAGTTTATCCAGGCTATACCTTTAGGGGTACCATCAGGTGACATAAACCTTTCTTGTCATAAACAAATTGTGCCCCTTTTGTAATATCCTCATTATGCACTGTGGAGTTGCTTCCTTTGGTTATGGTTATAAGAAGTTATGAATGTATGTAAACAAATTAACACATTCTCCAGTTCCCTCCTGTCTGCCAGAGTGGAGGTACACCAAGTCCTTTTGCAGTTATCACGGGGGAAGGGAGACCTTTGTGGCATACCTTGTTCAAATGTTGTCAGAACACCATTGTGTAGCCATCATATTGACCCAGGTTAGCAGCATTTAGAATGGAACACGGACTCCAGGAGGTGGCTGCAGAGGTGCAAGAGCTGCAAGTGATGTTGAGGTGGGGTGGCAGGTTCATAAAAAAAGCAAGGGAGGGCAGCCATCCAGGGCAGCTAGATAGCAACTTCAGTGTGGCTGGAGAAATGTCATGCTGAAAGGAAAAAGGTTAACCTAAAAGGGGCTTTGTTCTTCAGGAGTGGCTGTTCTGTTTTCTTTTAGCAGTTTATTTGCTGTTTGTACTAGTTTAGTTCAACCTTATAATTTAGTATAAATTCAGAAGTTGCAGTGCATGTGGTTATTTTTATATCATTTTAAACTGCCAGGAAAAAAAACCCAAATAGCAGTAGCCTCTTTTTTGCCTTTCGTTTAAAAAAATATATAGAAACAGTAGTGCTTGCCTTACTGTGGCCTTTTCTACAATGGGATTTTGCATGAAGTTAGGTATATGTTTTCTTGAATTAGGATGCTTTCCTAAATTGAGGTAATGGGATCATTTCAGCATAGTGTAAAATGCTAGAGCCTGTTTCATTCCTGGCCCTTTTGTTTGTAGATAAATCATTTGTTGTTCACAAACACTCTTGTTAAGTGATGGTTTCTGTGAATTAATTGCCTTTTTGCTTGACCACTTTTTCTATTGTGTTTCCTGTAGACACTGTGGGGTCAAATCTGCTTCACAAATACCAAAGTAAAGGTGATGTCCTCATTCTGACAGTGCGAGTGGCTGTAATTGTTGCAGTAATACTTACAGTTCCAGTGCTTTTCTTCACTGTAAGTAAAAGGCTCCTTGCAGTTTGGAAATAGTTAAATTCAGTAATAGGCGCCCTTTTTCAAGAGCACAGCTGGATGCTGTGAGTTTCAGAATCAGTGACATTCAGGCTACAAAGACTAGATCCTGTAGTCAGCTTTTCCAAAGACCCACTTGAACTTGACTTAAAGGAGAAGTTCTGCATGTGTGAATTAATAAACTGCTATGGGATTAAAGTAAGTTAATGATCACTTCGTATTAAGTCAGTCTTAAATGATAAAGGTCCTTCTCCATTCTTTCCCAGCCTTGCTTAATTACACTCATACAAATTACCTGAGTTTTTAACTCCAGCAGAACAGCAATAAATTTGCGCAGAGAGTATCTAAACAGCCAGTGGTCCTGCTCCCTTTTATAGTGCCCACTGCTGGAAGAGCTTGGGCCTGAGGGCTCCTTGTTCAATAGCCTGTCAGAATATGGCTAGTTAATTCTGAAACATAAACAGACAGCAGTAACATAGCCCACTGCTGCAAATAAATATCATCATGGGGGGAAAAATACCAACCCAGACACAAGCGCTCTAATCCTGTTTTCAGAAATCAAGTTAAATGTAAAGGTTATTCCAAAGGATCCTATATTTGAATGCTCCAGAATTACTGAAGTTCACATAAATTTCATTGTCATGCTCAGAATCAACAAGAATTAGTTTGAGAAGTGCTTGAATGGTATATCCTGCTTCTGACCGAACTCATTCTTTTTCTGCAGGTGCGTTCTTCTTTATTTGAGCTAGCTAAAAAAACCAAGATTGAATTACGCCATCATGTGCTGGTTACTCTTGTCCTGTTGGTTATTATTAATATGCTAGTAATTTTTATTCCAACCATGAAGGACATATTTGGAGTTATAGGTACAGTATTCTAGTTTTATACTATTTATATTTATAGTTGCTTCTCATTACATTCTTGTCTGACCATTAAGCAATCCCTGGGGGGGGCTTTCTTCCCATTTAAAGGTGGCCAACAAAGTCTCCTATGGCCTAAGAAAGAGTCTACAAGAAGAAGCCTTCTTAGAGTCAGTGTTTCATTTAAGGGGATGTGAAGCCCCTACATTAAATCTGTTCCTTGAAGAAATGTGCCTTGGGTCTGGCCTTTGTATAGTCTTTGTACTGAGTGTTTTGATTAGGGGTTTGATTCTTAACTGCAGGTCAGGTCAGGTTCATTTGCTACAGAAACTTACAGTAGACCTTTAAGCACTGCCTGCGACTGTTAACACCGAGTGCTGGGTGGCAGTTAAATAACCTGGCAACCTCTAAGGTGCCAATAGTTTTGTACAAAAGAGCACGTTGGAGGGGGGGTACTAGTCTTACCCCAGTGAAGGAAATGCTGCCAAAAGGTTGTAGAACAAGTCCACTCCATGATAATAGGGTGGACTGGGCGCTTTAATCCTGCTCAGCAGCCACTCTAGCAGTGGACCTCCGATAGACGGACACATGGATGATCTCCTTTGCTATGGCAGCTCCTGCAGCCAAATTGGTTCCAGACTTCCTGGCACCTGCCTTTCCTTTAGATTAAGTCAGCAAGGCCAAGAGGAGAACCCTGGTATGTGGGTAGTTCAGTCTTTCCATATACACTACCCAGGTTTTTGCATCTTGGAGAGGTCACTCCAGTTTAACTTCATCTTTCAAACAAAGATTACATTCATCAAGCTAATGTCTCACCCGGTGCAATTCTGTTGTCTCAAATGACAGACAGATGCATGCTAATAAATGTTGCTACTGAGAAAGCTGCTATTGACAGGTGAAATTCCACAATGACAAAACTCATTTATTTGCATGTTTCAGGGGTAACTTCTGCCAATATGCTGATTTTCATTCTTCCTTCATCATTATATTTAAAAATCACACAACAGGATGGAGCAAAACAGAGTCAAAGGATTTGGGTATGTTTTATTATAGATCATTAAAATTTACCAGAATGAGAACAGATCTAATGTGGCTGTCTGAACATGCATGTCCACCTATTTCAGATACCTTCCTCCTCCCTCATTTTCTCCTATTATTTGCCACATGCTCTCATGGTCCGTTTTGCTTAAATTAAATTATAATCCTCCTTAAACATAGGTGACCATATTTTTAAAGAAATCCCCCTCGCCCTTCCCTCAGCTGATCCCCACCCCACACAGGAGAAGTGGGGCCCAGCCCACCCCCAACCTCTAGCTGCTTAGGGGGAGCTGGGCCAGACAGCACAGACTGGGTGGTACTATCTCAGTCTTCTGTTTCCATTTTCACCAACCACCCGGGATGGCCTACAAAATGCAGGACTGTCCCAGCCAAAGTAGGGCGTAAGGTCAGTCTGCTTATACAGAATCATGTATCCTTATGTGTTTGTAGAGTGTCTAGTGTAAAGGAGGCCTGATCTGCTTGGAGCTATCACAAAACAAATAACAACAAAACCTAGCAAGGTTCTGAGTCCTGTGAAGTCAGGGAGGGAGAGACTGCTACCTTAGCCTTCTATGCATTTCCCATTGTAACACATTGCCTGAAAAAATCTGAAATGTATTATGTTTACTGCATTTCACACTCATCATGTTTTGGATGCCACCCCTACATAAGGAGGCCATTGAAATTCTAGCTTCTCAGCCATGTACAAGCATACAGAACTGTGGCAATATGATCTCAGCAGAGTATTGCATCTTTTCACTGGACTTCTAAAAGGAAGATCCTGGTAATGTCCTAGAATTTACTTCAGTGCCAATGGAGTCTCTATTATACTCTCTGGGAGTTGCTGAGAGTACTTTTGATACTTGTGAATCAGGCCTTCTCTTAACGTACTTTTGGCTTCATTCATATGACAATGGCAGAGGCCTAATCTGGAGCAATTTTATCCGATTTCTTTGTTTCAGCCAGGTTTGCAGTAGCTTCCAGGCATATAGTTATGTCTTGGTTTCACGTGTGCCTCCATTCTCTACCTCCGTAAACCAACAAGTACTAAAGTGCAATAGAAATTGACCCTGATGAGAAGAAAATGCTTTCCTTTGGTCTTCAGTGAGCCCTTTGGTTAGTTAAGGAGCAGAGCTTGTGGGCCCCAGGAAAGATCTGTTCAGTACTTTTCAGACCAGGTCACTGGGATGCAACACTTGCAGCAGAAATTGTGAACTGAGGGCAGAGGAATGTTTCCTTTTCTGGGCTCAATAAGTAATTATATTAGTGACATTCATAAATTTATGTATCTTCTGTTTCTGCACTACCCAAAAGAGCGTCTTCGTTTTAATTCGTAATTTTGAAATATCAACTTGTGAATTTCCTTAACAAAACAAAGTTGCCTTAGTTAAAAGACTTGTTCTTTTTTTATTTCAGGCTTTTTTGTTCTTGGCATTGGGATTAGTATTTTCCCTCGTTAGCATTCCTTTGGTCATCTATGACTGGGTACACACAGGAGACAAGGCTGAAGGCCATTAAAGTCAACCTCATACTGAAAATACATTCCCATTTGCTACTCACCAAAATCCCTATCAACCTGGTTGCTGTCTTTTTCGTTCTTTGTGAGTTTACGCAGATCAAATCCAAATAATGAAATACTGGTATGGAAAATATTTATATGGATGTATCTTCTTGCAGAAAATTGACCTGTTGTCCTAACAGAAATACCAGTTTGTCTCATACCATTGAATTCTCAGATACTTACATTTGTGCGGATTCTCTGTAAGACTTCATAGGCATTGTCCATTTGGTACTGATCATAATGAACGTATGTTTACTCTTCTGGCCATGAATTGTATTTTTCCATTATTAATCCTTTATTAGTTAAAATAATAATCTTTACTCCTTTGAAACAAGCAATATTTGTTTACAATCCAAGCTCTGGAATAATAACCCCCCCATTGTGTCAGCTCATACCTCCTCCCTCTTTCACCAAAACTCTGTTCTTAAACTTTGCATTTTAGATCTGATTTTTTTTTCATTATTAGTTTGTAAACCCTTTTACCTTAGGAGGTGTAGCATTCCAGAGTGCTTGAATGAAAAGCACGATGAAAGCATTGATTGGCGTTGGATAATAGTAGGTCCTAAACACAGTACTTACTCTTTGTAAGATTCCCTTGGAGCATCAGCACAAGGTTTTTTGTTTTCTTCCTGTTGTTATTCCTGTTGTTGTTTTAGTAGGGAGGATTCAACACCAGCTGTCCACTCCATATCACTTACCTACTGTTCCTTTTGAAACTAAGCAAGAAAGATACTTGGCATAGACCAATGAACATTTGAAACTAAGAACAGATCAAGCTAATTTCTTTATGGAAAGAGTCAAAAATACTAATTTTCCTCAATAGAAACCAATATTTACTACTACTAAAAAGAGCATCTGCTCTTCTAAGAAAAAATGGCTAATTCATAGTTTCATAGTAGCTAGGGTCAGGAGGGACCTGAACAGATCACAGGAATTCCAATTACATTCAAAGCCTTAATCATAAATAATAGCTTTTTCTTAGTTTTGAGTATAGCTAAAGCTGACAGTGTAAAGACTGACACCCTTTCTAATGCCAGTTTTCCTCTCATTGAAATCAGTAGTTTTACTGTAGTGAGAGCAGGCTTTGACCCTTATACAATCCTGGATTTTTAAGGAGGATCAGAATCTTTGATGTTTCCTTAAACAAACATAACATGGTTTATATATGTAAAAAGCCTGGTTTATATTTTTATCCATTAATTCTCCATAAAAAATTAAGAAAATAGCTATTAGTGTTATTTGCAGAACCTTGTCTTGTACTTGTCCACAAAACTAACGTTTTCATACTGCCATATTGTTGGTTTAGAAAACAGCTGCTAAGGAATCAAATGATATACAGGTACTCTTTATAATCACATTCAGAATCATTGCTAATAATAGTGTACTACCAGAGACACAGACTTGTTTATGTTGAATTGTGTGAATCAAAGGGAGTCTGCTGTCTAGCTCTCAAAAGTCCATGCCAGCTTCCTAGTGATGGAACTAGTGGCTCACAAGAGTCCTGAACTAGGATATTCAAGAGCTGACCTCTTAGTAAGCTGTGTCTGCTGGTTTGTGATAACTCTCATTTTCAGTGGTTGTTTCATTTTACACTCATACTGTAAGTAAGGAGGAAAAATGGTCATTAGCAATTTATGGGTATCATGTGTCATTCGTTTTTCTTTTTAATGTAAGAACCTGACATTTCAAGATTCTGGGCTTCCTGTGAGCTGCTGATTTGCCTCCAACTCCCATTGCCTTGTCATGTATCACTTGAAATCATTAAGAGCTGAGATCTTACAGCAGCTCACAGGAGGTTCTCAGGACCTTGAAGATTGATCTCTGGAAAACTAACTTTGACCTTTGAAAATATCATAGGTTACTGTGTTATCTCACAGAAATTCTGGGCCTTCTTCTGCCCATTTCCTCTTCCTTTCCTCTTGTCTTTCTGCAACTAATTAATAATAAGCATTTTAGCCTGTTGAGTTGATTGGGACTGTGACAGAAGAGAGAGTTGTGATTTTCGAAGGCACACATGAAAGTTAGGAGCTCACCAGAGAGCCACTGTAAAATGGAAACAAACAGTCCTTTGTACCTTTGAAGATTTCTCCTATTACTCTCTTTCCATTTCCTGACTCAGTTTGTTTGCATACTGCAGTCTTATTAGATAAGATAAAAATAAGAATCAGTAAGACAGAAGGAAATTCCCCTAGGCACAGGACCATCAGGGCCTATCCACCACTTGCATACTGATATTAGGCTCCCAAAATAGGCTTGCACACGACTCAGTCCTTAAATAGGCCTTTGTGCTGGTCTTTTGTACAGGGATGAATATCACCCATGTTACTGATATCATATATATATAGATATTTATGAAAGGGAGTCATGTTTATTGATGTCTGTGATAAGAAAAATGTGAAGTAATAAGCTTTTTATTTTCTCATCAGGTTTTTACAGTGGGGTCTGCATTCTGTTAAGAATGTATCTGTTGACATCAGTGATGGATGACATTATTTGTATGAAGTAATCTGTAAAATGTACTGCTATTATTCAGTTTGTTTGGAATAGTGAACTTGAAGCCATCAAATGTACAAGCCTCTCATTTAGCTAGGATTTTAAGAGCACAGTACAATGCTATATACAAGTTTATCTGTTGTTAAATCAGTAGGATCAAAAATACCATATCTACTTAGCTGGTGGCAGCATGCTGTCCTTTTAGAGAGAGTTTGTCACTATTGTGATCACTGCAGATTTCATAGATTGGGTGTAAAACTACTTCTCGTAACTATAACAGAATATTTTACATTGATCATTTTCTTAAGAGCAGCAATTTGGCAATGAGATGCAGGGAGAAAATCGTTGTGAGAATGGATTCCTTGTCATATCAGAGGACCCCATCCTGAGCTGAAGTTGTACCAAATTGCATCAGCTGAGAATCAGACTCATGGTTTTTTCTGCTTTTGGTCTGGATAAGCACTTCATTGACAATGAGAGAAGTGAAAAGGAAGCTACCCTTTGCCCTGCCCTGTAATGAACACAATAGATAACATAATGTAACAAATTGCCATCATGGGTCTAGTTTCTTGGAAGTAATAATGTCCTTGGAGGAAGTTCACCTTTGTGCAGAGATCCTGGCAGGAGATCAGTGCACCAGTGAAGCTGTCTCTTCACTCACCAGTGCGCATACAGCAGTGCATTCACACTGGTCTTCTGCAGAAAGGAAAAGTCTTGCCCATTGAGGTCTGCTCCAGAAGGTTGGTTTTCTGAGCTTAGTAAGAATATATAGATTGTGTTTCCTTCTGACAGGCCGCACATGTGATTGTAGCTTTGTTAATGTGTATGGAAATGGTAAGGGTTCCACCTCTGCATCTGCCTTATATGATACATAAGCACCAGACATACTTAGGGTGCTACACTAATAACATCTAGTGAAAGATCCACCCAAGAATAGAAGCTAGGGCTGGTGTGGTTAAGGCACACTGGTTTCCGCTGTGAACAGTATACAAGAAATGTGGCTGGCATCATGTCTAGGTGCCTTTGACGCTCCAGCCCAAATGACCAGCTGCACATTTTCTGGGTCAGCTGGGAGCAGCCTTCGATGCAAGTTCAGTACAAGGCTCAACCTCAAACCTCTAGGGCTGTGATTGTCAACTATAGTTCCCTGGCGCCCTGGGTGCTGTGAGATCCTTTGTGGGATTCCACACAATATTAGCACTGTTAGGTGTCCAGACACCTAAACATGATTCACAAGATAAACCCAGAGATTTCAAATAGGATTCCACAGTGTCAAACATTCTGACTTGTGGTCTTTCTGAGCTCTTCATAACAGAATTGCTCAATTATTTTCTAATAGTCAGAAAAATGAGTGAAATATAGTTCTTGAAATGGGGTACCACTAAATTCAGCAGAGTTATGGAGTGGGGCCTGGAATCCACAGAGGTTGAGAAGCACTGCTTTTGTGAGATGTCTTACCTGCTCTGCCACCCACCCCCTAGCCTCCCTTCAGTCATTACAGCTGAGAGTTGGAACCTAGTAAGATTAAAAAGCATCTTGGCAAAAGAGACAACCCAAAAAACTTCCCATTCAAAACTGTCCCAACCCCACTTCCAAAATTCCATCCCTGATGTGCTCAGGACACAGGCACAACAGAATGTATTTTATCTCATCAGAGATACCAAGAAATGGTTTTATATCCTGTTACCAAGAGCTCAAACAAAAATTTCCAAGAGCACTTGGCTTCAGGAAAACTTTTTCC
>NW_005841847.1:4879936-4885404 GCF_000455745.1 Alligator sinensis | reverse complement strand
ACAATATGCACAAAGAATGTTTTATTTGTATCAAAATGTAAGGCTTTCCACTATAAACTGTGAAAAAGAAGATTTAACAGAGTACAAGGCTGGAAAGGTTGGAACATTCACATATTGTACACATGCCTGTTTATATTTCTAAAGAAGAATCTATGCAGTTATGTTTTATTGTAGGAAATGTCATTTTTGTTTGTGTATATATTGTAAATAAATAGGATGCTGTATATTTTTGCAGTTGTTTATCCCCTCTGAAATAGAAGTGATCAGTTAGTCTCTGCATATTAACAAAAATAGTTGTTTTTATCCAAATTGAAATACAGGTTTCCCTCGCTTTATGCGGGTTTTGTATGTGCGAATTCGCTCTTATGCAATGACCCTTTTATAGCGAAAATTCATTATGTGATTGGTGTGGTGGAAACCCACTGCTCAGGGCAGCTGGTGCCCATGTTTCTGCAGCTGCAGCTGCCCGGGGAGTGGTGTGACGTCATGTGCGTCCCCAGGGCAGGGTGCTGCTCCCAGGGCAGCTGCAGCTGGGCACAAAGTACAGCACACAGCAGCAGCAGCAGCAGCCTGTCTGCTGTTGGTTAGTACCAAAATTGTCTGGTAAAAGTGGTAGAAATGGGTCTGGGGTTCAGTACAGTTGAGGTCTTGGAACGTATCCCTATTTGTTACATTTTAAAGTGGGTTCCCTTTATGTGAATTTGGGTTATGCCCCATTTTCCAGGAACACATGTACAGCATAAAGTGAGGGAAACCTGTAGAAATATTAGAACTGCAGCTTCAGACTTGGCAAAATTACATCTATCCCTTTATCTTTTAACATAGGTGTCTCAAGTACACATACTATAGTGATATTATTCAGTGTATCAAAAAATTGCCACAATTTTTCGGTATAGTCCAATGAGTTTGCTAGAATTAAATTCCAAAGCCTGTATTGTTTTTTCTCAATAGCAGATTATCCAAACAGTGTTCACATTGGGTAAATTTACTCCACATGCACAGGGCGTCCATGACACAAATTCCTTTCTTAGGTCATTAGTGAGGATCAAGTGGAACGGAAGGGATAAGCCAGTCTCATGCTGGCCCTGTACAAAGTGGCAAATTTCACCCTTGGACATGGCATGCTTGAGAAACAGGAACTGTAGAAAAATACGATTAATACTGCATACAATGCTCTTACTGTAAACACTGGAATATGTATTATTCAGTATTTATTTAAAAATAGAGATTGAGAAACGGGTCTAACAATATTTATTTTCCAAGCTTACTATGTAGCCTTGGATAAAGACAAAACTTGAAGTAGCATTTGTTTTCAAACACGAGCACAAATTGGGAGGGAAATGTGTAAGTCGCTTTTACAGAGCTTTGCAAATTACCACGTGTTTACATCTTGTTTTCAGTGTTGTAGCCAACAAAATACAAACTGTAAAAGGTTTTTTTCAACAAGACTTGAACTGTATTGTTTATATCATTCCATTTTCTAGAGTCCCAGTGTACGTTCAGGTTCACCCAACTCCAGTTCAAACACTACTGTTTGAGTGATGTATACCTGATATGAATTAATTTTGAATGGATTATTCAAGTCCATTGTTGCTCCTGTTAATGTCACCATACTTTGTGCTGTTCATATTAAAAATATTCAAATTGATATGTTTCTCAGTTTTTGTGTGTAAATAAAAATGGAATGAGTTCTATAATCTCTCTCTTATAAATATAGTTTTTCAACATTAAAAATGTGATCTGAAGTAATGTGAATGTTATGTTAATTCTTTTGAAGAGAAAAATACATGTTTATCGCAGTCTCTTAAACAGAATGAGCTTGAATATCTTACTCAACGTTGAGTTGCACATTCAAGTGCGCTTTTGAACCAAAAGCTTGTGTTCCTAGTGTCGTGGAAACACACGCAGCATATTTTTGGGTCAGGTCAGCAGAAGCTTTTATTTAAAAGAAACTACAGCTGTAGGGGGGACTCCAAAGTGACATGGATTTCCCAAGCACTTGGAAGGGGTCCCCCCCAAGAGCAAAATCAGGAGGCTTATATACTTTTTAACAGTTGCTTACAACTCACGTGATCATATAGTGAAATTAGCATGAAAAGCGGCTATAATATTACTTCATTATTTCTTTGCTGTAATCAGGATGGGAACTAATGGGGGAGGCGAGGTTAGTTCACAAACCTCCTTCTTGCACCTGGAAATCAGATTTGTACATACTTTTTTGCTATCTTCAAGGCCGCGGTGAGCGAAGCAGTTGCAGAGGAGTTACAAAGAACAAACACTTTCTCTTATCTGTTCTACTATACAGAGCCAGCAATTCTCCACAAAGCGGTTATGTCATCTTATAACTAAAATAATCAAAGTTTAAGGCAGATATTTTTTCTGATTCCACACTAGTGATACTAGAGTCTCTGGAAGTGGATAGTCTAAGGAACCAACAAGTGTTGAAGAGCCTTTGGATGAACGTTTCAAAATCACTGAAGTTGCTTAGGAGCTATGGAAAATGTTACATTTTTGGTCTTCAGGTGGCTGGGGACCAAATAATCAGCAAAGTGTTGGTGACTACAATCCTGCCCTTAGTCTAAACACTTCCTGCCTAAGAAACAATGAATGATTAAAACAGCTTTTCAACTTTTTTTCAGAGCCTGAGCACCCCTCCATACCTTTTGATTTTGGCAGCATCTGGGTTGAGAATAACTTTTACTGTTTCTTCAGTTCTTTTCAGTTAGGGTGCTGTTGCATGCTTCTGACTGTATTAAGGTTATCTAATAAACCTAAAGCTGCCAAGAGCAGAGGCATAAGTAACAAGTTTCATGCCCTGGGTAAAACTCCCCTGTAGTCTAGGGGGTAGTGCTAGGGGAAAGGAGGATGGTCTTGCTTGCCCTAGGGTGTCCTTGCATAACCTGTCTTCAGATGGGCAGTGCAAAGGGCTTCTGTAGTATAACCTGGCTTCTCCATCCAGGCAGTGCAAGGGGGCTGGAGCACATACTCTTACCACAGCCATGTCTGATCCAATGCTGCATGGTCCTCCTTGAAACAACAGGGTGTGGGACGGTCCCACTTACCCAGCTCACCTCTGTCTCTGGGAGGAGTGTGTGGGGTCAGACTGGTAAGGGCTGTGGGAAGCATATGTGCTCCAGCTACAGCTGCTTCCAGATCTGCCTCTGCAGGAGTTGCACAGGCAGTTCCACCTGCCCACAGTGGTACCCCTGGAAGGGTCATGTGGCACCCTGGTGCAGAACTACTGGACTAATAACTTAGTTGGGAAGAGGAAAAATAAAAAAATAATCCTTCAGCAACAACCAGCCAGCTGCTTTCCCACACAAGAAGGAGGGAAAAGGACCAGGTGATCCTTGCAAGAGCACATTCTTGGCCAACCTCTGTCTTGCCCTTACATCCTCCCTGTTGAGAGTTGGCCACAAGGTCCCCATGGAGAAGGGCTCCTTGAAGATGGTGAAGATGCAAGTCCCTACCTACAGCCCTCTACTACCTTATCCCTTCTGTAGCTAAGTAGTCCCATTTCTACAGAGGGCTTTCTGCACCCTAAGAGGAATGAACAATCATCCCTGGTCTATAATATTAGCAAACACTATGTATTGGGAAATTGATAAAACCTAAAAGGAAGAAACTGCTTTTTCCTTCTTCATTTGTAAGAAAAGGGAGGCAGGTTTTTCTCAGGCTGCAGAGCATGGGGGCGCTCTGTGCCACAACAGAGTAGTGTTAGCTCTTCTTGTAAAGAGGTGTTGGAGGATTAGGGCAGAAAGACTGATTCACATCCCTGTCTCCAAACCCCTGCAATCATAGCTTCCCGATGAACAGGACATGAACTTGTCACACTGCAACCTGTTGCCCTTCCCAACCCAAGGCAGTGCAGCAGCACCAGTTGTGCTACATTCAGGGCCTTTTACAGTACAGGTTTCCCTTGCTTTATGTGGGTTCTGCATGTGCAAATTCACTCTTATGTGATGACCCATTTTATACCAAAATTTTGTTTTATGCGAGGTAAATTCACTCGTGTTTGGTGTGGTGAAAGCCTACAGTCAGCTGCTTTGTGCAGTGCTTTGTGGGAGTAATGCACACCAAAATATAGTCTCCTGTGTGGATCTGTGCTACTCACTTGTTGTCTGTGACGTTTTTCTGTAGTTGCCATCCCCATTATGGCTTCTAAGCATCCCGCTAGCTTATCCTACCCCTCTCCCTGGCCTGTCAGTGAAGCCTTCACTACTCTCTTTTCACACCAACTAAACATTCACCATCATCCTGTGCTTGTGTGTACTGTCTGCTGTTGGTGCGTACCAAAATTGTCTTATAAAAGTGGTAGAAATAGGTTTGGGGGTCAGTACAGTCGAGGTCTTGGAACATATCCCTATTTGTTACATTGTAAAATGGTTCCCTTTACGCGACTTCAAGTCATGCACCATTTTCCAGGAACGCATGTACAGCATAAAGCAAGGGAAACCTGTACCCTGGAATTCAAGTTTTGAGCTAAGGACCCCTGGAGGGGCCTTCTCATTCCAGTAACCTTATATTTTTCAAGACTTACATTGTCAAATGGAAATTTTCCTTCAGTCTGGCATCTACTGCAAGCTAAGTTTATACATCTCAAGCACCATTAATGTCTGTTTCAGCTTGCAGTTAGGCCTACTACAGACCTCCCACCCAAAGTCCTGAGCTTGACCAGGAGTTTGCCCGGGAACTGGCTGAGACCGCATGCTGGACAGGCAAGAGTCTGGCCCCCAGCTGGCTGGGCTGACTGGGCGCAATTTGCACCCATAGTCCGCATATACATGTGCGTTTAATAGCAGCAAATTACCCTGGCATAAGATAGTATTGTCAGAGGAAACAGTATCGTGCATGGATGACCTCTACCTGACTCAAGAAGTCTATGGGCCAACGAGAGGCAAAGCGCTGCTCGACCTGGTACTGGCTACTGGGGATGACCTAGTCGGCGACCTAGTGATCGATGGGAAGCTGGGTGACAGCAACCACGAGCTGATCACCTTCACCATCCGCCGAAAAGCTGGCAAGTCAGTCAGCAACACGGAAGTCCTTGACTTCAGGAAAGCCGACTTTGACAAGCTCAGGAGGCTTGTCAGTGAGGCCCTAAGGGACCACGACCACGGGGAGAGGGGAGTTCAAGAAGAGTGGTTGCTCCTCAAGGGAGCGATCCTCAATGCACAAACTAAGTCTATTCCATCTCGGAGGAAAGGCAGCAAGAGGGCACAGCAGCCCCCCTGGCTCTCCAGGGACCTAGCAGACCCCCTGAGGCTAAAAAGAAAGGCCTACAAAGGATGGAGGATGACAGTCACCTCCAAGGAGGATTATTCTGCACTGGTCCGGTCCTGTAGGGAGCAGACCAGGAAACCAAGGCTGCAACTGAACTCAAGCTAGCTTTGAACATCAAGGACAATAAAAAGTCCTTTTTCAGATATGTGGGGAGCCGGAGGAAAAGCAGGGGCAACATTGGACCC
>NW_005841847.1:4869900-4879005 GCF_000455745.1 Alligator sinensis | reverse complement strand
TGGTGTTCAACGCTGATAAATGCAAGGTTCTCCACCTTGGGAAGAAAAACCCGCAGCATCCTTATAGGCTCGGCAGTGCTATGTTGGCTAGCACTAAGAAAGAAAGAGACTTGGGGGTCATCATTGACCACAAGATGAACATGAGCCTGCAATGAGATGCTGCGGCTAATAAAGTGACCAAAACGCTGGCTTTCTATTAAGACAAATATAGTATAAAAAGACAAAGAGTCCAGAGAAGAGCCATGCGCATGATCAGAGGTCAGGGAAGCAAACCCTACGATGACAGGGTGAGAGCCCTGGGGCTCTTTAGCCTGGAAAAGCACAGGCTCAGGGGTGATCTGATGGCCAGCTATAAGTTTATCAGGGGTGACCACCAGCATCTGGGGGAACGTTTGTTCACCAGAGCGCCCCTAGGGATGACGACTAGGTCGAATGGTCATAAACTACTACAAGACCGTTTCAGGCTGGACATAAGGAAGAATTTCTTTACTGTCCAAGCCCCCAAGGTCTGGAACAGCCTGCCACCGGAGGTGGTTCAAGTGCCTACATTGAACACCTTCAAGAGCAAACTATGCTTATCTTGCTGGTATCCTATGACCCCAGCTGACTTCCTGCCCTTTGGGCAGGGGGCTGGACTCGATGATCTTCCGAGGTCCCTTCCAGCCCAAATGTCTATGAAATCTATGAAAATAAAGCCTAGTAAAGCTGCTTGTATAAATTTGTAAATGTCATGGCTTTAGCTAGGACCAGCAGTCTTCTACTGGCTTAATGTTCCTTGGCTTTGCTGAAGCATTTGCTAGTCAAAGTTTATTGCCTGACAAATATGAGGTTACTGGAATTCTTGGGAAAAGGTGTTAGTTGGTTTAGATTGACATAATATAGATAGTAAATTGGGAGGGCAGGAGTGACATCTGAGCAAATTGAATTTTATTAGAAAATGTTAAGAATCATGAAACAAAAATGACAAAG
Organism: Alligator sinensis; assembly: GCF_000455745.1. Classification (NCBI taxonomy): domain Eukaryota; kingdom Metazoa; phylum Chordata; order Crocodylia; family Alligatoridae; genus Alligator; species Alligator sinensis. Next base: position 4,878,036 of record NW_005841847.1, on the reverse strand, counting down.
CCATAAGGGAAATACAGAGTGCGCAAGCGAGGGACTACCATAAGAAGGATGGGGGTGAGCATAACTAGGTTACAGAAAATACAATATTAGCCAACAAAGCGGGGGGTGGGGAAAGAGGAGGGACGGGGGTTGCGATGCTGAGAGAGAAAAAGGGTAGGTGTACACAAACCCATACAATGTTCCGCAATGGTGGAGGGGGTAGCTTGAACAAAGAAGATTGAATTTTATTAGTAGATGTTAAGTCATGAACCAAAAAGATGACAAAGCCAGTAGGAAAATACAGAATGCCCGAGCGAGGGACTAACATAAAAGGGATGGGGGTGAGGAGGGGAATGCAACTAGGTTACAGAAAATACAATGTTAGCCAACTACTCTGAGAGTCAGTCCAATTGATATTTAATCAGCAGAGCAATGCAGCCTTACACTCCTGATATTCGGTCCTCACTGATCACTGAGTCCACCTCCAGGTTGCAATACTGGTTTTCAATAATACGTATGCTGTTGGCTTGGCTACTGGCTACCAAAAAAAAAACAACCCTTCCCCAATGGTGGCTAGTTTCTCTCCATTAGAAAAAATAAAAAAATGCTCAGATACAAAAAAGGCAGGGCATTCAGAGTGTGTATAGCCTCAAGAACCTCCTTGTTCCCCTTTCTCTTCTTTGCACAACTCTATACTTCAAACCCTCTAAGAAAAGTTAATTTTGTCTGTCTTTCCAACTCTTGCATCTCATTCTCTTCTGTGTTTTGGATGCTGCATTCACTTTATAAGGTCTCAGTCTGCTGCTTATGTGCATGCTAGCATACACCTGGTCATACCTCTGACAAAACTAGAGCAGCACCTGATCAGGTGGATAGACAAACTTGAGTGGATTTTCTATCTATATGATCTCTTTCCTCCCTCAACACAATCAGGGACCAGTGTTCAACTAACATCTTTTAAAAATATGCTGAATCCTCCCATTTTGCCAGCACAGCCTGCTCAATACACTCACATAATCTTTAGAAAATGTGGGTCATGATACTAAAAATGTTTACCTTTATTGGTGATAGAGGGATACAAAGAATAGTCCCAGTGGTGTGGTGTGCTGTCATCAAGGATTCCTTGGTACTTTTTGGGAATACGCTCTGTAATTTAGGGGCTGGGCAGTGGGCACACCAACAAGTTACTGGGCACATCTACACAAAACATTTACTGTGAAGTTGCCTAATTAGCTTTGCAATAAATATCTCAGCATCTACACATGCAGGGCAATTAGGCTGGAGTAAACTAATAAACTCTGTGGCAGGGTAGTGCTATCCTACGCTGGAGTAAACTAATAAACTCTGTGGCAGGGGAGTGCTATGCTAGCACTGAGCTTTTTACTCAGTAGCAGCGCATGTAGATGCTGGCCAGGGTACGAGAGTGCTTCAGTGTGGGAGCTGCCTGCTGGCTAGCCCCGCACTAGAGCACCCTACTACCCCAGCCAACCCCTCCACAGCATGTTGAACTGGGTTGGAGTAGCCCTGGAGTGGCACGCCGACCCCCCCAGGCTCCCTCCCAGCCAGGGCTGCTCTGACCTGGCTCAGTGTGTTACGGTCCTGAGCACATGTGCTAACATAGCTCCTAGGAGCAATAAACTAGTGCTGGAGTTTACTGTGTTGCATTAATATACACATGTAGACACGCTCACTGAGGTAAAGAAGGGTGGGACTTTACAGTGTGTCAGCTGCTGTGTGGTAACTGCATAATCTTGCTCCCTAGCAGATAGAAGCTAATCCAGGGTTGCTTAGCTATAATGAAAGAGGGCTAAACTGTCCGGACTGAGTTTGCACTTATTACGAAGGCAGAGTATGCATGGGTTATATGCTGTAAAGCCCTGCCTTTCAAACTTTCATAGAACACCATCATATATTTTCTACATAACACATAACATGGGTTGCAGGCAACTGGTGCCCCCCCCAGTGACCAGTCAGCGACCAGGGAGGGGGTCCCCCCCGCGGCTGATCTTACTGCGGATGTTTCTGGAGTGCCACTCCCGGGGGGGGCACCGGCGCTCCCGCCTGCCCCCCCCCGCCCATCGCCTAAGCAGCGAGCGTGGCCAGTCAGGGGGGGCACCGGTGCTCTCAGGAGGTGCACATGCACCCCTGTGCACCCCCTACGCATCACCACTGACATGGGTGAAACAGTTCCAGGGGCTCAGCCACCCTGAAGCTAAGTATGCGTTTTATAACTGCCACAAAAATAGAAAAATGTTTAGAGGATAACAGACCAGACACATGACAAATATTAGTAACGTTTCTCAGGGCACTACTGGAAAGCACTCAGATGACAGCAGTATATGATGCTGCGTAGAACAGAAGAGAATTCAAATAAAAAGTTCCCAAAAGATTGCCACTTTTGTTTACAGGAACTGATACTGAACAGCAGAAGGATTAATGATGCCTCCCAACCCCTCACCCAACCATAAAACAATTTCATTGTAGTTGGTAGCTGCATAGACATGGATATCAATGATTTTCATCTTTGAGACAGCATTCCAGAGAAGGTGATAGGTATAGATACAAGACGGCTCACATGAGATCTTAACTGGGGGCTCAGTACATGAGGTGTGAGCAGATCAATGACTACTCAGATGTCAAGGGTTTTATACAGGTTAAAAGGCAAACCTTGAAGTAAACATGTAATATAAATCCAAACCAGAATGGAACACCATCCCACTCCGAATCCTGACACTAAGAGCACTTTATTTAAAAGCATCCAAAAGGCTTCTGTAGCTGCATCTTGATACACATTGCCTTCAAATGTGGGAGAATTGAACTTGATGACTCAGGAGGCTTCTTCCAGTTCTATTTCCTATAAATAAATACAGAATAAGTCGGCAACTTTTTTATTACATTGTTTTTCATTTGGTTGGTTGGATTATTTGCGGAGGGTGGGGAGGGGGTGTTGTGGAAAATGGTATTTAGCCAAATTCAAGTTGATTACCATTTTTAATGGAAATGTTATCAGGAAAGTATTAGCTCTAGGATGGAATTTCTGACAAAATCATGAAAGGCTGATTTCAGGCCAGTGCTCAGGGCCCTCACCAGATATGTGAGAGATCTGAGTTTATGTCCCTGTTCTAAAAAATATTTCATTATTTCTGCAAAGCAGAACTACCAGAAGTGAGTGTGAGACACCCACTCCAGCCAAAAGAAGGATTGAAAGGGACTTTGGGTTCATCAAGTCCAGTCCCCTGCTATTGCAATAAGACACCTCATGTTCTCCCTTTCACGGACTAATCAAATTCCATCTTACAAGTGGGGAGGAGGGAGCAGGGGTTGGTTGCCACTACTCCAATCAAGAGGTGCTTCAAGAATTTCACTAGTCTAGCAAGCATCTTCTAAACTCTAGCCTAGACTTATTCATGACCAATATATTCTTATCTGTTTTTGTGCCCTTTGCTTAAATACTTTTTCTCTCTCCCTAGTATTTATCATCTGTTGTATTTATAGCGTAGGTGCTGAGTACGTGGGGGCCCAAAGGTCCTGGCCCACCTCATGATGAGGGTAGAGTGATCAGCCATCCTTAATTGGGCAGCACAGTCCCAAAATGGGAACATCAAGTCCCAGTCCCGAGCTGTATGACTCCGGGACAGGATTTGTCCTAGATTCCCAATCTTGTGCAGGGATCCAGGTTTTCCATTCATGAGGTTTTCAATTCAGAGTTCCAGGCTGCAAGGGGCCGAGGGGAGCAGGACACAGGGGGCACCATTTGCACGTGTGCACTTGCACGCAGGCATGTGGCCAGGAAAACAGTCCTAGGCAGTGGTGGAGATCAGCTCCCCCAGCTGCCTGCAGGTAAATCTATGGAGGAAGGGCAGATTGAGGCAACCATGATGAGGGAGGGAGAGGAGCAGGGGCTGGGCCTAGGGGCACTACCTAGCCAGGGTAGTGTATGGGGCCCAGGACTAGGGCAAGGAGCGCAACAGAGCCACAGACAGTTTTTCCATGGGGCTGCAGGTGCATGCAGTCCTGGGAAGGGGAGCATGTTGGCTCATATGCCCCCCAGGTTTGTGAGCTGGGTGGGGGCAGATGTGAGCTGCCTGCTGCAGCTTCAGGGCTCCCCACCCTGCTGCTGTCCCCCCCAGGCGCCCTTCAGGGCTCCCCACCCTGCTGCTCTCCCCCCCGGGAGCCCGGTGCCAGCTGCACTGCCATGGCAAGGAACACCCTGCCCTCCCAGCAGCAACGGGACCGGTGGCACAGAGTTGTGAGTCATGCCTCATCATGATGGCTCAGCTTGCGTGGGGCTCCCAGGGGAAGGGCGGTAGGGTGGGAGCCCTAAGCCCACAGCAGGCAGCCCAGATCCACCCCACCCCGACACGAGCTCCATTTGGCTCTGCTGCAGCCATACCACCAGTGGTGGGGGAATCATTTTAAGCACCACCTCCCGGCAAAAATAAAAGTGTACACCTATGAGTTATAGGCAGCTATCAAGTGCTCTCTTGGACTTGTTTTGTAAGTAAACACAGCTTTTCTAGCTCTTCTATATTAATAACTCCATTGTAGAAGGGCTGCTCTGCACCTGTCCTCATTTTAGAACATTTTAGATCTTAATTAACATGCGTGACTAAAATTGTATACAATGTTCCAGATTAGGTCCTACCAGTGTCTTGTATAATAGCCTTAATACTTGCCTGTCTTTACTGAGAATACCTGGATTGGAGGGGTTGTGTACTTTTTTTTTTTAATGAAAAGCTTACAAGAAATTAGCACTAAGCTTCTGAAATAAGATCTGCAGACACATATCCTGCAACCCATCTATATTCTGTAAGGATATCTCAGCATTTAGTGAATATTGTAGGTAGGTTGTACATATCACACTGCACTCAGGTTTTGCCCTTGTCCCTGGGGCCTTACAGCCAGTGGAAGTTTTGTCTGTATAAAGCTGTGGCTCTCAACATTTTTAGACTTCAGGCACCCATCATTAGACTTGAGGCACCCTTCAGAAAATGATAGCTCTTAGCTTTCACTCTTTTTTTGACAACAGAAAAGTAATAAAGTAAAAGGAGGATGGCAGGTTGTGGTAACACAGGCAATACATCGCAGGTACGCCTACACGCCGCCCTGTGTCACTGTAGCAATGCACTACATCATCATATGGCACTACAGCAACATAGTGATCACGTGGGTCTACATATGATTGGCAGCTACATCACCATAGCGGCACATGGTGACAACGGTACAATCTGGGGGCAAGGAAGAGCCCCCAGGGGGACACTTGCCTGCCTGTACAGAAATGCCAGGAGCCTGGGGAATAAGCAGGAGGAACTTGTCCTCCTGCTTAACACAAATAATTACGACAGCATAGGGATAACGGAGACCTGGTGGAACTCCACCCATGACTGGACCACAGGTATAGATGGCTATACCTTGTACAGGAGAGACTGAGTAGATAAAAGGGGCGGGGTGTAGCTCTCTATGTTAAGGAAAGCTACATGTCCCTGCAAGCTGATGGTGGCTACCAGGGTGGACGACTGGAGACTCTCTGGGTTAAAATCTGTGGGGAACATGGCACAGGGGACACAACGGTGGGAGTCTACTACAGACCTCCCACACAAAGTCAAGAGCTTAACCAGGAGTTCGCCCGGGAGTTTGCCGCATGCTCTAGGACCATGGTTGTCATGGGTGACTTCAACTACCCAGACATCTTGTGGGAGGATCACTCAGCAAAATCCAAGAGGTCGCAAAGCTTCCTATTGTGTGTGGATGACCTCTACCTGACTCAAGAAGTCTATGGGCCGAGAGGTAAAGCGCTGCTCGACCTGGTACTGGCTACTGGGGATGACCTAATTGGCAACCTAGTGATCGATGGGAAGCTGGGTGACTGTGACCACGAGCTGATCACCTTCACCATCCACCATAAAGCTGGCAAGTCAGTCAGCAACACGGAAGTCCTTGACTTCAGGAAAGCCTGCCATCAGAGGTGGTTCAAGTACCTACATTGAACACCTTCAAGAGTAAATTGGATGCTTATCTTGCTGGAATCCTATGACCCCTGCTGACTTCCTGCCCTTCGGGCGCGGGGCTGGACTTGATGATCTTCTGAGGTCCCTTCCAGCCCTAATGTCTATGAAATCTATGAACATTCCCCCATTTTAGTGTGCTGCTATGGCAACATAATGGCAAAATCTAACCGTGAGCTGCACGCACAGCGCAGTACAGTTAGTACTTCCAAAGGAAGTACTAAAGTATGGCACAGTAACTGCCCGTACTGTCCTGTGTGTGCAGTGCATGGTTAGATTTCGCCACTACTTCACCATAGTGGTGCACTAAATGGGGGAATGTGTTGCTATGGCGACGTAACTGCCAACCATGTGTAGACCTTGTGACAGCTGAAATTATGTCTGTGTGATAAAGGTGCTTGCTGAAGGCCCTATGAAGATTAGGCCAAGTGTTTTTCTGTATTTGTTTAGATATTAAGCTGTATGTTGTTGCTAAGAGCCTAATTAAAGTTTAAGATGTAGTGAGGCCTCGTATAAAGTAAGGCCTAGAAAATTTAGCAAAGCCTTGAAGTAGTAATGCCCTGTGGTGTAGTTAAAATTACCTTATCAAAGGAGCAAGGCTTGTACTGCTAATTGGTCAGTCTAAGGACAGTTGAAGTAAAGGGAATCTGAGTGGTTGTACGTTATCAGAACCATTCAGAAGCTTTAAATTGGCTGGAATATCTGGAAACCATTCAGAAGGAAGATACAGCTCTGTGAAAAGGATTAGTTAGCTGTTGCCTGGATCAGTGGGCCCGTGGACCTCGAGGAGCCCAAGGACTGCATTCTAGGGTCCTTCCCGGTACCCCTTTGGACAGTGTCGTTCAGGGACGCCTGACTTCGCTGAACTTTGTGGAAAGAGAAGCTTGCTGTGTATCAGGCATCGGAGGGGACTGCCGATAAATTGCCGACGTGAATTGCTTTTGTCTGTCATTGTTTGTCTTGTTGCTACATGTAGTTGTGTTTTTATTAAGTCAATAAATCTTTCTTATCTTTCTACCCCCGACCATACTCTCAATCCCGAACCCTCCGCAGGCGGCTGGGACAGACCCATGTGATCACTATGTTGCTGTAGCCCGCCATATGGTGACATAGCGCATTGCTACGAAAACATGGCAATGTGTAGATGCACCCACTGTGTATTTTCTGTCTTACCACAACCTGCCATTCTCCCATTTTTGCTGCCTTGAAAGACTTCTTCAGTCCTTACTTGGTTCAGAAGACCATACTTCTGCTAATTACATATAGAATATTCTGCCCACCTGGCAGGGGAGCTACCATGATCACAAAGATGGTTTATGAGCTCTTTTGAGCAGAGGTTATGGGAACATCTGTAAAGATGTCTACCCAGTTAAACTGATAAGAATATGAATTGTCCTGGCACATGTCCAGGAAGGGCCAGCAGGGGAGATTATGCTCAGGGGCAACCAGCATGGGTTCATTAGGGGCAGGTCTTGTCAAACCAACCTGGTGGCCTTCTGTGACCAGGTCACCAAGTCCTTGGATGCAGGTGTCGCAGTGGATACAGTCTTTCTGGACTTAAGGAAGGCCTTCGACACAGCCTCTCACCCCATTCTCAGTAAGAAACTAGGAGACAGTGGTGTTGATGCCTACACGGTCAGATGGGTCACTAACTAGCTGGTGGGCCGCACCCAGAGGGTGGTGGTGGACAAGTCTTATTCGACCTGGAGGGATGTGGGCAGTGGGGTTCCCCAGGGCTCGGTCCTTCGGCCCACACTATTCAACATCTTCATCAGTGACTTGGGCGAGGGGGTGGAAAGCACCCTGTTCAAATTCGCAGATGACACTAAGGTGTGGGGTGAAGTGGGTACGCTAGGAGGAAGGAACAGGCTGCAAGCAGATCTAGACAGGTTACAGGGGTGGGCCAATGAGAACAGGATGGGGTTCAACACTGACAAGTGCAGGGTAATCCACCTGGGGAGGAAGAACCAGCGGCACACCTATAGGCTGGGGAACTCCCTTCTCATCAGTGTCAAGACAGAAAAGGATCTTGAAGTCATCATTGATGCCACAATGAACATGGGCCGACAAAGTGGGGATGCAGTCAGGAAGGCCAACCATACCTTGTCGTGCATCCACAGATGCATCTCAAGCAGGTCCAAGGAGGTGATCC